>NW_026623917.1:61514-141595 GCF_030028575.1 Malurus melanocephalus | reverse complement strand
CTGTGTAAATTGCAGACAAATGGAGCAAGGAAAAAAAAAAAAAATTGCAAAAAAAAAAAAAAAAAAAAAAAAAACAAAAAAAACCAAACCACACCAAAATCCCAAATTGTAAGGGGTTTATTGCAAAACTGAAAGTTAAAAAAATACATGCACAATGCAATAAGTATGTGAATCAGTGCTATGGGTCTTCATCAATTTTTGTTTTTAATAACTGTAAAATAAAACTCTTTCTATCCTTTCCTTCCTCACCACTCTTTTTTTCCCCTCTCTTGCATCACCACTAGAACTTTACTGTAATATCCTTTTTTGAGGCTACACTGATTTTAATTTTGGTTCTGATGACATTAATTTTRATTTATTTTTTTCTGTTTAAGGTTTATGTGTTTATTCGTTCTCGATGCCTGATAAGTCACTTTTATAAACTAACACACTGTGGGAAATAATTATTATTTAAATTGAAATATACAGMTATAGATATACAGATATAAAAATGAATATATTGCAATATTTATGTATCTAAGAAAATGTGAAAAATATTACACCTGCACTGCAAATAAAGCATASCAGTGAGCAGTGGAGTCAATATGGGATACGTGTATTTGTATGCCTGCCACACATAGACCCTATTTTTAAAGGAAAAGTTCCATCACCATCATTTAAAAGTTTTGTATTTTAAAAAGCTGACATGAAAACACAGTCTTATTGAATCTCCTGCAAGCAACCACAGGAAAGAAACTAGCAAGTCTTCATTTTATCTGGTCAGCTTTCTCTTGGATGCCATTCACTTCATTAATAATTCCCATATTCTCATTTTCTAAATCTTCAAAATGTGTGGTGATGTTTTTAATTTTTTACTGCTACTAGTGAATTTTTAATGACAGATTATATTCTTCAAAGAAGTTTGAAAGGATTACAATCCCTTCCAATTTTGCTCTGTGGGGGTTGGTTTCCTTCTGGCATGACTCCTGTGGAGTTTATGCTGCTGATGCACCAGTACATTCATTGTCATTGAAATTTATTTATTTGATAACTAAATATTAAAAAGTTTAACAACGTTGTAAAAATTGTATGCTATCACAGAGTATGCTTTTTTGCTCTTCACAGAAACTGTATATATCAAAGGTACAAATGGTAAAGAGGACAAGCATTTTGCCCAAATTATTCTATCCTGAACTGCCAGCGTCACAACAATGCATAGGGGACTTTAGATTTAGACTAAAGCATTAAAGTTTAAATACCTGCTGATATATGGATGCTTTGAAAACTGGAGAAAAAAACAGCYATATCTAGGAGCCACATTCTATGATGAGATATACTGCTCAATCAACTGCACCATTTTTTYCCCCAAAAGAGGAAAATTGTAACAAAAAGATCCCAGGATTTGATGCAGTGCAGCATGCTTGTGAGATGAAATGCAAACTGAAACTGGCTTTAAATGTTTCMTGTTTGTTCTACACAGAAAGGTGTTGTTCCATTTTTTGTTTTGTTTGGTCTTTTTTATATTTCAATCTAAGTGAAATCAAGCACATCCAATGCATTTTTGTTTTTGTTTATCTTGATATTTTAAAGAGTCTGAGAGATCRCTATGACTTTGATGCTGATAAAAATCTAATGTCAGCTCAAAATTCCCAGTCAGTTTAAATGTGTTGCTTAAAACTGAGGCATGAGCCTGAATACAGATAAGTATTATCTGTAATTATAAGTTATAATTCCTACCTTTTGCTATTAGCACATTTATGTACTACTAAAGTTYATTTTTCTTTTGTGATTGCTCTTACAACAGAATGCTTTGATAGAACAAAGTTTAATTTCCTTATAGTTTGACTCATTGACAAACTAAAGGAACATTTTAATATTTTGCTTTTTTTACATCTTTTCAYTCTTTACTACACATCAATAGAATCAGTTACATTGACATTAGTGTGAATCACTATGTTTATGTTCTGCAAGGTAGCACATTCATAAACAAGGTCATGACCACATGCCCAGCACTGCAGGGAAAATCTGAGGGTTGTGGTATTATGAAACAGGAAGTGAATTACTGTGAGAATTACTAAATCTGAAAGTTCCATTTTATGATACAGAACAATCAAGATTTTATGTTAATTGGTTAGAGAGTGAAGATCAATCCCTGATATAATATGCAGATAATTAAAATAACGTTAAGGAATGCTGTTGGTTTTGGTTTGTTTGTTTGGGTTTTCCCCTAAATTTTTTCCTTACCAAATTAAAATAGCCAATCCTAAACATGAAAAGTATAAATCAGAAACATGTATGGGGATATATTTTTAAAGCTGAAAATAGAATTTAACAGATAAAAATCAGTCAAATTTCTTATACTATTTGCAAATATATAAATCCTTTACTAAATTTTGTTGCAAGACTGACAATATAATTTAACTGTAACACTGACATGTTAATTGRCCATCAAATGTTCACACGTGGGAGTTATGTGTTACTGTGTGTTGTGGTTTTGTTATCTGTTATGGGRGTATGAGGTAGTTGGGGAGATTTCCTGCTTTACATTGCAATATAGCATCCTAAATTGAAAACTATGTCTCTCTTCTGGATTTTATTTATCAACATGCTGGCCAACCAACATGATAAATTCTTTTATCTGAGGTTTTTTTTTTTGTTTGTTTGTTTGGTTGGTTTTTTTGGGGTTTTTTTTTGTATTCTTTGAAAAAATCTTATTTTTGGTGATGGGGTTAAACCCTATTTTTTATCTGATATTTTTTACACATTCCTGTCCATGGTCTCTTGGGTGGTATTGAAATTAATTTGTACTAAAAAATTAGGTGCCATTACAGCTCCTGAGTTTCCTTTTTGATAATTTTTGACTAATGCAAAACATTTGCACTTTATTTTCTCTCTATCTGCTTCACAATTTCAAAAGCAAGGAAGAACTTTGAAGCTCTCAGGCACCTGATGTCCTTAACAGATAATATAAGGAACTTAACTAAAAAGCTCTTTGAGTTCATAAGCATAGTTCCATGTGTTGCACAAAAAAAAAATAAAAATCATTATATATATAACAAGATATAAAAAATCATAATATATATACATTTAACAATTGTTATAGAAACAAAAGATGCTCAAAGAATTAAGCTAAACATGCTGCAAATATTTACAAATGTAAACATTTGAAGAAGTTGTTGATTTTGAGTGAAAAGAAGAGACACTGTGGAAAGAAAATKTTTGCATAAAAGGCTTCTAAAATTGACTTCAATTCCAAGCTTTAATTTGTACTCAGAGAAGTATAAACACTGTGTTTCTCTGAATAAATGCTTTACTTCAGTAACTGCTCTGCACTGATTTGCTTACTTATTTTCAAATGTTTTTTTTTTTTTTTTTTTTTTTTTTTTTTTTTTTTTTTTTTTTTTTTTTTGCTCATTTTTAGCACTTATGGCAGGAACACATTAGGAGACAACAAATAAATGTAGATTGTCATCACCTGTTTAAGCAGCAACCTTTTCCCATAGTTTTTTCAATTGGCAATTATTAAATCACACAGCCACACTTCCATTTCCTAATAATCAGTAACACAGAACCAATCACATTCTGTTAAAAAAAAAAAAAAAAAATTTTCTCCAGTCGGATTTTCAAAGTTTTTGATGTTGTATGAACTTTTGTATCCACACCTGCGGTCAGTAGTGGCCAAAAGGTCATTATAAATCAGTGGTGATTGGTATTGATGTTAGCAAAATGAATTCCTGGGCTAATTCCAGGATAACTGTGCAATTATCTATAAAATAATTAACAGAGCTAGATAGACTCAGCAAAATGTGAGTTACCATTTTGTCAAGGTGACCATACTTTGAGCAGTATCTTCTTTTGTTAGTCTCAAGGAGAGGTCTCATTTACAGTATTGTACTGTAACCTTGAAATTCTCTGTCTAAATTTATGTATTTAGAGAAGAAAATACAAGAATCTTTAACTCTGTATATTAGCAAGCATGTTTTAATAATTAATTCAGGCTGTCTTTGAGAGCTTTTCTTCCTATTCATATTAAAATTCTGAGTATGAGATATTATTAGATAGTTTATATGCTCCTGAGATAGATATTGGATAGTTTATATGCTACTCTTTGCAAAYGAAGAGAGAAGAAAATAACATAAAGCCAAAATAAGTATTTAAGAGCTCAAAACACACAGTGTTTCAATCTGATAATCAAGTCACCATTTGTTGAGCTCACTGTACTTATGGAACTAATGCATTTTCCTGTACAACAGTCTACAAAAAGTGACCTCTTTTGGAAAAACAGACAAATTTCMCCCACACAACTTAACTACATACTGTCACTGGAATTTATGATTTACCCTTAATTTTTTTTTTGAAAGGTATTCTGTATGCTACTCAGCTGTACAGAAAGGAAATATTTTCAAATAGAAAAGTCAKAAATAGAAATGACAAAGCAGTCTATCAAGAGGATTTTCTATAGATTTGAGAAAAGGAATGGACTTTCTAACCATTTTCAATGTTATATGATGTCTTCTTATTTCTATATATGCAACAAGTGGATTATGGAATCTTCTATTTCCATCTCCTTTTCTAAGTTTTAAATAAAGATTTAATTCTTTACTGCATATCTACCATTTACTCTTATCAATGTTAAATAATAAAAAGCTTATACTTTTTTATAGGCTTTCAGAGAATCTTTTAGTCAAAAATCTAATTAAAAACTAACTGAACAAATATAATTCAGTATGAAACAAAAAGATTATTGATTTTTTTGCAGTCAGCCCCTGTAATCCATGTGATGAGGATGTCACTGACAGGTAAAAAGYGCAACAACATCTATTAAAATAACACATATTATGGCATTTCTATATAATCTCATATCTGCACTTAGAACAGCAGTAAGAAAAAAAAAATCAAACCCTTATGGTATTGCTTGATTTAATGTATTGACTTTTAAACTTTAAAGAACAAGATAAAATACTGGGAATTAAAGTTTATTTCAAAGGTTAGTACTCTTGTAGGTGCCTTAGTATGTGAGAAAGAAATATAGCAATTGCAATAATGTGGCAGAAAATTATTTAATTTATCAATTGTCTTCTGGATAATAACTTTTAAAATATCTAGGAATAGCAGCTTCCCTTTTTGTGAAATGCCTGTATTCTTTTGACAGTTAGAGCTATGGGACAAAAATGAAATCTTGAGAGATGGGTTATGTTTCATTAGTATCAAAGTCACCTTCTACTGACTAGGTGTTATCTATAATTAAATCCCATGCCTTATGTATGTACTGTCTTTTCCAAAAGATGATGATGATGATGATGATGATGATGATGATGATGATGATCATGATGATGATTTTGTTCTAGTTTGATGTTAATGATTTCCTTGTAAATTTTGAGAATCTTGAACTGCTCTGGATACATAAAATCTATGGATACTTTTATGTTTTGGAACTTCAAATCAAAATAGTCATTTGTGTGGAKAAGCCCTACAGCATTAAAATTCAATAAGGCAGGTAAACTACTAACAGAAGACACAAATATCTTCATTTCATAAATGAGTAGATGTCTAGTTAACTCTGGATTTAGTAGATATCAAAGCAATATGATTGATGTTACCATGTTTTAAGAGTACTGGAATTACTCAATTTTATTTGTCAAGTAGTTACAGTTTGTTTATTAAAATCTGGAAAAYATTAAATCTATGGAAACCAAAACATGGAAATGTACCAAATTTACCTGCAGTATTAATCTGATGTATATCTGTGCTGATTTTGGATGACAGACAGTTAATTTTCTTCACAGTAGGTAGTATGGGTCTATGTTTTGGGTTTGTGCTGGAAACTGTTAGTAACATAGGGAGTTTTTAATTTCTGCTGAGCAGTGCTTGCACAGAGTCAACACCTCTTCTCCTTCTCACACCTCCCCACCCATGAGGAGCCTGGGCTGCACAAGGAGGKGACACAGCTGGAATATTTTACRCCAACTGCCCAAAGAGACATTCCATACCATATGACATCATGTTCAGCATGAACGKGGGGGAAGAAGGAAGGGATGGACATTTGGAATTATGATGTTTGTCTTCCCAAGTCAGCATAACATGTGATGGAACCTGGGTGTGGCTGAATGCCTGCCTGCCCATGGATTAATTCCTTGTTTTCCTTTGATTGTGTGTGCACTTTTGCTTTAYCTATTAAATTGTCTCCATCTCAATCTATGTGTTTTCTCATTTTTACCCTTCCCCATCCCTCTGGGTCAAAGTGAGCAAGCASTTGTGTGGTGCTGGTCTTCAGCTGGGGTTAAATACAATGTTAAATTGCAAAATCCTCATTATATACATCCCAACAGTYATTCCATGTTTGAGAGCTTTTCCTTATTCTTACATGCAATAAAATGTTATGACCTCTTCTGCAGATTTTTTTAGGTGCTAAGACCCCTGAAAAAAACCATAAAAGTAGTACATGAAAGGATGTCCAGTTCCAGAAGAGAAGTACATCCTAGGATACAGAAAACATCTGACAGTGAATAAAGAATGAACAGAAAAGTATGTGTAAGGCAGACAAGGATACAGAGTTAGAGGGTACTGTAAAAGTAGGTTTAGTGGCTTTGAAAAGAAAGCTATATTTAGAAGACACCAAACAAAGGAGTCTTGTGCAAGGTATGAGTTTCTCTGCCCATTTATTGTTTGTTCTTTTTTCTTTTCCTTTATTTTCTGTAATTACCTTGACTTGATGGCAAACAGCAAYGGAAGATACTCCTTCTAGCTCTACATAAGTGCTTCCACCTTCCAGCTCTACATAAGTCTTTCTCTAGAAAGATTTGAAAGTCAGATCTTTAATTTTATTTGGGGGAGTATGGAGTGTCTTCTTTTTTTTTCTTAAAGACTTTCTGTTGCACAGGTGGRTAACAACTACCATGAAGTGACTCTAAAAATGCACAAATTGGTTTATGATTCCAGAACAGCACTTGGCAAACAGAGATGTAAATTCTCTTTGTTCTATTGAAACATCTGCAGCTTTTCTTTCATCATTTCTTAGGGCACAGATTTGATGCCCTCTAGCGACCGATCACTTGGTTTAGTAATAAGAAATATGCGCAGACAGTGGACTGGCTTCAGACATGAGTAGATCTTGCACATCAGCATGACAGTTTTCTGACTCTGACATGCATTATGAAAGCTTTTTCATTATTTCTCCACMAATTAACCTGAGTCTAAAATTATATGAACCTTCTTCTCTTTGTCATACAGCATAAAACAAGAAAACAGTTAAAATCAAGAGAGAAGATAGTGATAAACATTGACTTGAGGSTTTCTTTCTTTTACTGCAAACAAAACCCACTACTTCTTAAAGGCAGAACAGGCATATGCTTACTCTCATGCTAACAAACTCTGCAGACTGTGAAAGCACACTGCAGCTTCTGTGTGTTAGAGATTGTATTATATATAACTGGATGTAAATACGCTGTGAGAATTCTGCAACCCTCTCTCCTCCACTGTTTTCCCAAACATTACACTGGTGCAATATACACAATAGCACATTAAATGTTCATCTCATCTATTAAAAGGTTATCTGGCACCTTCAGATGACATGATAGCTGAAATAATACATACCAAATTGTGTTGCAGTGAAAGAGTTTTGTACATAATGTTCCTTTGCAATTTTTCCTGATATTAAAAACCAGGAATATATTATTCTTTTATGTTTAATTAGAATCATCAGTGCATCACATTGTTAAGCCTATAAATACATCCTTCTTATGATAATTCTTTAACAGATTTTAATTAAAACTTGTATTTTACACAGGTAAAATTTTACTTAGATTTACTGAGGTATAAGTAGCTGTAACTGCTACAAAATTTGCCAGAGAACTGTAGGTTTTAGAAGCAAAGTCAGTGTTGACTTCTGTGCAGCATTATGTGACAGATGTTTTTATGATGCTGGAGATGTAACAAACTATCTGTAAATAATTTGAATAACTGGTGAAGCAAGATTCATCTGACAACACTGGGAAGTCATAAACATAAGGAGGGACATAGAGCGACCCCTGTGGCTCAGGAGCAGAGAAGGTAAAATATTTAATTGATCTTTTTTCCCACTTAAAGCCTCAAGAATATTATACACTTTAAATAATATGCAATACAAATATATTAAAAAGAAACACACCCCCTCTCTCCCCCCCCCAAAAAAATACCCCGCAATTCCCAAAAAAACCTGACCAAAACAACAACAAAAAAAAACCTCACCAAAACCCCACTTGCCATGGTTTAAGAATGGTACTGCCCAATTTAGTGCTCCTCCAGAGACACTCCAAACCCTGTGCCATTCGCCCCCTCCTTGCCACCCCCTCTGCGATGGGCTGGAGAGGAGAAGTGGAGGCACAAAAGGCAAAGATCACAGGTTGAGATAGAAACAATTTACTGGAGACATCAATGAGATAAGAAAATGAGCAACAGCACCAACAATATTAATAGCAAAACTGTACTAAAAAGTGGGTGATYCATGTGCAAAAATGTTCACCACAGAGCCTGACACATGTGCAGCCATGACAGCCTGACCACTCCCTGCAGCTCTGAACTGGTGCCACGCTTACTCGACTGGAAGAAAGAAACTCCCTTCCACCTGCCCCAGCAATGATTTCAGGTGGTACAAAATGACCTTTAAGCCCTGGCCATGGCCCCTCCTAGCTACTGCAAAACTGTCCTGGCCAGAACCRGGACACYACTTTGTGTGGTATTTACAAGAGAATTTATTATGGAGAAATGCCTTGAAGAAATGCAAGTGAAATCATTTATASAACAAAGCTAACAACTCCCCAAACTGTCAGTAAGCATAGAGGAAAGAAATATTGGATGTTAACATTGTTGAATTCTGAATTGCTGGAGCAACTCAAGTTGGAACACTTTCTTGACATGCCTAAGCTGAAATTTATTACTCTATAGTAGCATATAATAGGTAAAAAAAAAAGTTAAAGATTATTTATAAGATTTTCTGTGATACAAAGACAGAATTACAGTCTCCTTTTTTATTAAAAGTCAAGAAGTCAGAAGAAGGTTTCTTAAAGACCTGTGCAGCAGAGAGTTTTCTGCCACAGTAGGCAGGAACAGAGCAGTTTYAAGCAAAGCAATGTTGTCAGTTGCTCAAGGCAGCAGACAGCAGATGATGGCAGAATCAGGTACTGTTGTGTACCCAGGCCTGGATTTTAGTAATGCGAGAAGTAGCAATAACATTGTGGCAGAAAAGGGTTGCCGATATTTTATTTTGGCATATCATGAATAAATAAATGCAAAACTGAAAGGAAAAGGAGCTATCAGCTCAGTGTCTGTTCCCCATMACTGTAGGAGTGGTTGCTCTTGGTGTGTTTGCTTGTATACTGTCTTTCTCCTTAATCCTTGKCTGGCTTTGAATCTCAGAAATAAGTTTTCTTCTCCACATCAGTGTTTAAATATTTAGGAAAAAAGTTCCCTACATCATATGTTATTATTATGAACATTATAAATTATCTCTATGTCTTATTCTTAATTTTAATCTGAATTTTTTTTGTTGATAAATTTTCAGTGTTTTATTAAGAGTGAAATTTACTATTGGTCTATAAAGTTTACAGATGCACTTCTGATGTGGGACCTTTTTGTTTTGTTGTGGGGCCTTTTTTGTACATTACAATCTTCTTTATCCAGTATTTCCAACACACCTACTCATAAACAACCAGTAGCCCTGCAAGTATGAACAGGAAAAAAAAAAAAAAAGGCTAATATTTACCATTTGTACAACAGGATGTGTTGACTGTGCAAACAAACATGAACCTGAAGTTTTCAGTCCTGTGGGAATTTAACTTTAACTACTTAGGTGCTTGTTATGTGAGTTTTGGCTGGGTGCCAGGAATTTCATTTTGCCTTCACCTAACATAATGCAATGCATTTGTTTCTAYTTATCACACACCATGATTTCAAGAGTTCTATAAAAATCTCACAGCAACAGTATAGTAACTTCTCTGTAACTTAATATACAAAAGTCCATARATGTATATAAAGTCTTAATGTCCTYATTTGCAGATAAAACAATGTATTGACAATTTGTATTCAGAAAGAACTGTGGCTCCCTCAGAACATCTTCATAGCTGTACCAGTTAATGACAGACTGAAAGCAGGAAGATTGACCTGTAGATCATTGTCTCCAACAGAAAGAAAAAGAGAATCTTTTTGTACAGTGTATTATTTGAAGAAAAATTATTTATTTGGAAAGGCATATAGAGCTCTGAAGTGTCTTTTATCTCAGTTAGTGTAACCCTCTGCAAAGAAATGGCATCAAAATCATATCATGTCATGTTKTCATACCCATCTAACTAGCATTATCCTAAGTTTTTGAGTTTCATCCTAACTAATTCACCTTTTCTCAGATGATGTTTAAGATATTGATCTATGCAGTGACTATAATAATTTTCATTAGAATTTCCACTTGCAATTTGTCTTTTATGAGATGGCATATCTTATTAACATATCTTTGTTAGCCTTCAGATTGTAGTCTGCAGTACATGCTAATAATTCAGAGATGTGACAGAGAAATTAGCAGATAAACTTTAAAGGGTGGCACGGAAAAGTAAATACTGATAACTAGTTCTGAAAGCAATAAATGCTTTCTGGTTTGTATGATTAAGCCTGATCCTCCTGCTTGTCTATCAAGGTGTAAAAATGAAGTGTGGGATGATCAAAATGTGCTTTGCCAGCAATTTTCAGATTCCCTTAGTAATTTCTCTGTAATGATGTACATGTCTCTCAATTAGTTTTATTTTCCCTGTGTGATATAATATTTTTTATAGTCTAGTTTGTTTCTCTCAGAGAATAGCAATCTTAAACAGTGTTTTTCTTTGCAATCTTTCCACTAAAAATGGAAAACCACAGAAACATTCAACACCCTTCTGAGCTTCTGAATAAGTCATTAAAAGTGATATCTCTGTCAGAGATGTCTCGTATTATAAAGAAATGTTGTTATGAATCTTCACTATCAGTCTACCTAGATTGAAGTCTGGGCACTCACATATTGTATATTGTCTTTATTAAAGAAATGTGTAGAATGTACCCATTATAATCAATTTTTACAGACAATTCTTGTTTTATTTCATAGCAAAGTTATATTGAACAGTTAATTATGATTGTTTAWGCTGTTTGAATTTCATTTACAGTTACTTGTCACCCTTCAACGTTCACCATATTTACATAATATTTATAAGAACACAAATAAGTGACCTAGGCTTGTTAGTATTAATCTAAGCAAAGAGAAATTACCTTTATTAAAAAATAAAACAAACCAAACCAAAACAAAACACAAAAACAGCAACAAACCAAAACAAAAAATCAAACCAAAACAAAAAGCCACAAACCAAAGCAAAAGCCGAATTGCCAAAGGTAACTTCCAGCTACGTGAGAGAAAACTGTGAAAGAGCACTTCTGACCATGATCCCCAGATTCTCAGTATCCTCATTTTTTTTATCCCTTGGTTAGTGTAACTTTCAACTGAAATCTTCCCCAGAACATTTACACATCATTCAGATTCTTGTGGGAAGGCTGAATCATTCCATTCCCTAGAGAGATCAGTATTTGATAGTCCAACTCCCTATACAAAACTGATTCTTTGAAGTTTTCAACACACCAGTCCACTCAGGTTCCAGAACTTCAGTTCCAAAGGTATCTCTCTCTCACTTTCAGAAGTAACCACAAAACCTTCAACAAAATTTGTGAAAAAGAATTTATTGGATACCCAATTCTTTTCTGCTGTGTGTGATCTCAGCAGAAAGAAAATTATCCATCTTGTGCTCTTGTGATCTTCTGATTGCCTTCATAATCAGAAAAGCCTTCATGTTACTAGAATGAAAGACTAATCTTTYATCTTAACGGTGAAAGATTGCTCAGGTTAATTGCTAATATTCTCCYTACTCTTAAAAAAAGCCTAATGCCACTCTTTCGGATGGAAAAATAAGATCCAAAAAGCCAGAAAAGAAAATATATTTTACATGTTTTCATCGCATGCTTTGATTGTCCCTTGTAGGATTAATTCCTAGCAAAACCTTGTGAAGATGGAATTTGTGGCTGTACCCTTCCAACAAGTTTTTCTTTTCTTGTATTATAAAGAAAAACAACAGTTTTTAAGAAACATATTTAATATTTAGTTCTTCAAAGAATGGTCAGATCACAGCATACTTGTAATAATGAAAAGAAGAGCAAGGATTGGAGATCAAATACACTGAGCTCAAAATGATATTTTTATTYTTTAGTAAGGCAGAGATATCATTTGATGGGACAGAAAAGAGTAACAGAAATGTTGCTGAGTTCAAGATCTCCAGCACAATGAAATTGACCTTGAAAAGTGAACTTTCAACATTTAAAAAAGCCATGGCGACATACCACATTTACTGTTCTAAATAAAGAATGTATTTTAAACAAAGATAGCATATCTACAACATTGTTTTGAAGCAAACAAACAAACAAACCAACCTCTTTCTYTCCTGTTTACTGATTGTTTTGCAGAATAGCAGATGACATCCAGACACAGGTGATTTTAAAACAGCCAGGCAATGCCAAGGGCACTTCCGGGATGGAAGCTTCCAAAGGAAAATGGARCCAATTGACATTAGTATACTTGCAGAAAATGAAAATTTCATGAGTGAATCAGGAACCCTGGAATATGCAATATACAACTGCAGCACATGGAAAAACTACAAAAAAAAACCTATCGATATAAACCACATTCTAAAAAATGAGCCATAAAATGCAGCATTAGTCTCTAAAAAGGCAAAATTTTGCCTTAACAATGAGAAGTCAGTATTTAAAGGAAACTACTTAGGAATAGAATTTGAAACACCTATGTAAAATATAAAAAGGAAGCAACCTAAAGACTGCACTCCTCTATGCAGTCCTGTAGCTGTCTGTCTGGTTACATAGATGGGGACAGGTGTAGTTGTCTATTTAAAAACTGGTATTACCATTGTAAATCTTGTAACTTAAYATGAAAGATATTATTTCTACCACATTTTTTAATGTGTGTTTTTACCTCTGGTTTGTAGATATCTCCTCATTTCAAATACCAAGTTACAGAAGTTTAGAACATAATTTCTGGAACAATATTGATCATTTAGTAAGCATATTTGGTGTTCAGCATCAGGATGATGCTGTCATGKCATAATTTCCCCTTAACAGTCTGCKTGACACATGCTGAAATCTCAGCCCTGAGACCCAGAGGAACACTTCAAGAGTGAGCTTTGCACCAGAAGACATAGAGACATACCAGAGAGGAGAGGAGGCTGCATTACTATTTCATCCTCCTGTGAATCAAGCTTTCTGTCTGAATTCCACAATTTGATCTATTGGAATGATTTTTAAAAGATAGGTATTGTTCCATATAAGTTCAGTATAAGTTCTTCACTCCATAGATGGTGCATTTGCTTTGCTGTATCAAGACTTTAGGTGCAACAGTTTCAAGATAGCATGTACACTTACAAAATAAGTAATTAGAGATGCTCAAAACTCAGTCAGCAAGTAAATTTTTCCTTATGTGAAGAAGCCGATGAAAACTTTTGCAGATTATGTGCATCTAATGACATGGAATAATTAGTAGATTAGTTTGGGGAAGTCAGCTGTGAATGAGGGTAGTACAGAGCTACACTCTACTACCAGACTGGAAGTTCATGATAATATCACCAGAGATGTAAGAAACTTTGTTTTGATTAGCAAATTTTTCCACTGTACCTTCAATAATATAAAAGCTAAAGCCCTATGTAGACATCAAATTAATATTTAAATCTATATTCTTGCAAGTCTAGGGCGGCATTTTGTCTCTACCAAAGTCCTGGGTGCTGGAAACATTTTTTTGGCCCTCACTGTCTACAGTCTCAAGCCAATATGAATTTAGTAGAAACTGTAATGCAAGTGTTAGCTTTTGCATGGTATTGAAGTGGTATGAGAGGTGATTGAATAATTTTCATAAAGGTGGAATGCACAGACAAAATGAGCAGTATAYGCTTACCAAAGATTTTAAGAATTATCATCTTTCTAAATAATTTAAAATCACTCTTTTAAAAGAGCTGAACTTAAAACAGGTGCAGTAGGCTGCTTAAAACACTGCCTTACACATCCTCAGCCAAGTTCTAGGAAGAATTGTGTTAGAAAATGGATTTTTCAAATGTGCAAGTGATGTGTGTACTGTCCATACTGTATTTTCTGTTTTACATTTGTGCCAGGAAATAATTAACAATAACCACTAATATTGTATAAAAATAATTTCAACATTTAGTTAGCAATTTAGTTCTGTGCCATAAAAACCTACTATGGATAAGTGCTGTGTAATAAACAACTCCTTTAAAATCTTAAATAGATTTCCACATCAGTTTTTATTTTTTGTTTGGATTTTTTTTTTTTTTTTTTTAATCTTTTTTTTTTTTTTTTTTTTTTAATCTTTTCTATTTTTCTTGTATGGTCAAACACACAGCAGCTTACATTAGACCTCGGGAGAGTGTTCCATCAATATGGTTTGAGGGTCTCCAAGGCATTCACTATTCTGAGCAGCCAGAGAATGGAAAGCAGTAATATCTAAAGAAGYGGGTCACAAAGTTTCCATACTTCTTTAAGAAAAATATATATTGCACAGTTTATTCCAACATAAGAATATTTTGATGCTGAGAACTGCTACTGAAAATTTTAATTAGTTTTTGTTTACCTTCATATTAGWATAGCTATCAAGTAATTAGTGTGTACACTTCCATAGTGGTGAAAAATGCATCACAGAAGATGCTAAGGATACACTCACTGTGGGTTTGTTTTGTTTTTTTTTTTAATTCTCTATCTAATGAATGTGAGACAACACAGAACATACTAGTGCTAAAAAAGACGTTGGTTTGAAGCATTTCACTGCAACTTTGATACCCTGAATTATCTACTAGCAAAAATTACACTAAAAAGCTAATTAAAATATCCACTCTTTTGCTTCATGCCTATGCTTAGAGTCAGCTAAATTTAAAACAGCTGAATGTGGTATAATAAGAAATTGGTTCTCTGTGCATTTCCATAGAAAACTGGTTAATCCTGACAACTATAAATGAAAATATGTCTAGAAAAATAGATCTAAGAGTAGACAGACCTTCATGTCATCCTGTAAAATCAATTGTGACTTGTTTGATTTATTGTCTTTTGTTTTTAAATCTAAATATGATCAAAGCATTTAGAAAATGTTGAGAGGTCTTTCTAAAATAATTTAAGTAATATTATTACCTTTTTCTAAAAGTATATTGCAATGAGAGAAAAGGAAAATATTTTGTAAATCTTCAGTAAAACAGGTACAGCATATTCATGCTGTAGACACTGCTGTATCACAGAACATACCACTCAATGATTACAAACAAAATATCACTTGCTTCAGATTATATGTTATCATGCTTTCATTTTGTCTTAAAYAATCAGTCTGTATTTCTGTGATTTTTAATGTTGCCATGATTTCYATTAAAAAAACCCACCAGGACATATGTCATATCAAAATAGACATTGGAAAAAATTTTGGTAATATTTGTAAATATTTCATTGTATTTTTCATCATTAGATGGAAAAATAGCAGCTAAAGCATCAAGGGAACCAGTCTGTGCTACTGATTTTTTTTTTTTTTTTGCAAGTAGTAACATTTGCAAATGATATCCACATCAGTCTCATTGCAAACATATATTATAAAAATTACTATGGTTTCAGAATGTTAAAATTCTTAATTCTTATTAATGAAACTTTGGGGAAAAATATAAACTCTTATCATTATTATATTTCTTTTTACTGTTGTTCAATTATAAAAGGGGAAAGAAAAATACAGTAACACAGAAAAGATTTTTGTGATAGCATTAGAAGCTCCTGTTATATGTAAAAAATTTATTCTGATACCGATAAAAAATTGTTGCTGACCTCACCAGTCTTGAAGGATCCCTTCCCTACAGATGGCAGACCCTAATTAKGCTGAAGAGATGTGGGGTGGAAACAGGAAATGGAGATTGTGAAGTTCAYCATTATCTGTATCTTCTGCACAAGAAAGTTTGGCATATTCCTTCTGTCAATACTCCAGTGAGAGAGGAAGAAGGAGGGAGGTGAGATGGAACTTTCCATATAAAATTGTACAAATCTGACATGAGTAGAGCTCTACCTGGGAACCCCCAGACTGTGCTCTTTGTACTATGGGGTGCTGCACTGCAAATACACAGATCATTCTGCCTAACACTTCGGTGTTAACCTGAATGAAGATGAAATGGAAAATTAYTCATTAGATTTAATGGCAAAAATAATAACACCCCATAAACAAACAAATGAAACAAGGGCAGAATGTTTGACTAATTTCAAAAGTGAAGTTCARGCCAAGAGGATTTTCTACAAGTAGTCCAATTTTGTCTCTTACTTCACTTTTTTTAGTATGATGTTTGAGATCTGATATGAATATGCTATTTGCTTCTTAGCCCAGTCCCAATTTGTCATGTCTCATTTTATTTCCTAAACCAATATTCCATGTAAAGCTATAAAATCTACTCATTCTTCTTTTAAAAAGATTCTGTGATAGAGACTTATTCAATCAAAAATTTCAGTTTTACAGTCACATGCTATTGTACGRTCAATATGTATTGCAACTACAGAGAAAAAAATCAATTATTTCATGTACCTTGTTTTGTGTATAGTATTCAGTTGGAGGAATGTTAATAATACATCATGAGGTGAAAATCAATTAATTCATACATGTTGATTAGAGAAATCAGATTTTGACATATGGCTTCCTTCAAAAACAGTTTTGAGTCTTGTAAACACAGATTTTTCAACTACATTCATGGTGTCTAAGAAGTAAGGCATGTAATGCAGTTCACCTAAAATTAGTTGTTTTGAAGCCAAATTATGAGTACAGCTTAAAAACCAACTCATCTCTAGATAGTAGACAGAGAGAAAGAAAGAGAGGGGGAGACAAAGTATTTCAGAAGTCAAGTCATCCCACTGCGAGACTGATGTCTTTAATAGATGGAATGTATCACCTTCTCAGTGTCATTTGCTGCTGAAGGCAGGAAGCCAGGATGACTAATTGGATGTATGTGACTAGCTTTTACACTACTAATGATGACTGAGATGAAGCTTGGCCCATCAGAATTAAATAACAGAATATTGCATAAGAGTAAAGAAGGTGTACTTTGTAGGCASTACATCATGGGCAGAAAACAAAGTAGAATCAGTTAGAGAAGAAGAAAGGAAAATTGTATGAAGTTTTCTACATAATACATTCACCAGGGATATGTGGAGAAGGAAATGTTAAAGAGCAATTAGTTAAACAGAGAGACAAGAAAGGTTAAGAATGCATATGGATTTCAATCAATTAATCACCCTTATGTGACTCATACGAGCTGGCACTGGAGATATTTCATGCTTCCTTTGACATTCACAGTGCCTCACTGAGGAGGGCTTTCAGCATAGTTGAAAAGAGCTGAATTGGTTTAATGACATTTATTCCCTCATCCTTGCTTCATTATGGTTCTGCATCTCTTACATTCCTATCAGATTGTTGATTCAATCTAGCAGAAAGAATGGTTCTAGCAGAATATCCCTTGGTATCTAGCTATTAAGTTCTAAAATGAGTCTCAGCTATCTCCCATTTGTTGCTTGAATGCAATAAATTTTAGATAAATGCAGGATGTGTCTAGGAACACCATACTGATGCATCTGCAGAGGGATCTGGACAGGCTAGATTGATWAAAAAAAAGGTCAGTTGTATGAGTTTCAACAAGGCCAGGTGCTGGCTTCTGCACAGGGTCACAGCATTCCCATGAATTCCCACTTGGAATTGGGGAAGAGTGAGTGAAAGCTGCCTGATGGAAAATGATCTTGGGGAAGAGTGAGTGAAAGCTGCCTGATGGAAAATGTTCTGGGGGTGCTGGTCAACAGCAGCTGAAGGTGAGCCAGCGTGTGTCCAGGTGGCCAAGAAGGACAATGACATCCTGGCTTGTGTCAGAAATAGTGTGGCCAGGAACAGGGAAGTGATGATCCCCCTGTACCCAGCACTGTGCCTGGAGTGCTGTGTCCAGTTCTGGGCYCCTCAGTCCAGAAAAGACATTGAGGTGCTGGAGAGGGACCAGAGAAGGGCAGGGAAGCTGGTGAAGGGTCTAGAGAATGAGTCACATGAGGAGCAGCTGAGGGAGCTGGGGCTGCTCAGCCTGGAGAAAAGAAGGCCCAGGGGAGACCTGATTGCTCTCTACAATTACCTGAAAGGAGGTTGTAGTGAAGTGGGAGTTGGTCTCCTCTTCCAAGTTACAAGCAATAGGATGAGAGGAAGTGGTGTCAAGTTGCACCAGGGGAGTTTTAGATTGGACATTAGGAAAAAGTTCTCCCTGAAAGGGTTTTCAAGTATTGCAACAGGCTGCCCAAGGAACTGCTTGAGTCACCATTCTTAAGGCATTTAAAATATGTGGCACTTTCAGACATGGCTTAGTGCTGGGCTAAACGGTGTTAGGTTTGGTCTTGACTTCAGAGGCCGTTTACAACCTAAATGATTCTGTGATTCCATATACTTTATAAACTAGATGTGATTTCAGAGGATAACTGAGCTAATGCTACTCCATCAGTGAAACAACAGAGCACTGATGTTTTCTAGTGTTTTCTTGTATGCAGATGCCTACATTTTGAATCCCTGAACACATTAAAAAAAAATCAAACCTTTAATTTTGGAGATAATGTAATTCATCCACTCATCTGATAAAGCCAGTTGATTCACTCAATTTATACAGCTACATATCTAAACCAAATCCTGTTTCCCATGCTCCTGGTCCCCTTTATGTTGTGATGTTTGACTTCCTTTGTTGCAATTGTGATTGTCCCCTGCATTCTTCCTTGAGCCTCAAAGGTACATAATTTGTGCTCAGGTGACTCAGAAGTCACACAAGGACTGGTTGAGGGAGCTCATGTTGTTTAGCCTGGAGAAGGAGGCTCAGGGGGAGCTTTATCACTCTATAATGACCTGAAAGGAGGTTGTAGCAAGGTAGGGGTCAGCTTCTTATCCCAGGCAGCTAGTGACAGGACTAGAGRAAATGCCCTCAAGATGCATCAGGAAAAGTTTAGATGGGATATTAGGAAAAAAAATTCATCACAAAAGGGGTTGCAAAGCATTGGAATGGGCTCTCCAGGGAGGTCGTGCAGTCACTATGCCTGGAGGGGTTCAGGATATGACAGGATGTGGCACTTAATGCCATGTCCAGTTGACAAGGTGGGGATCAGTCAAAGGTTGGACTCGATGATGTGGGAGAACTTTTCTAACCTACATGATTCTGTGATTCTGAGCCTTCTTCCATTGTTTAGGATTTGGTTGGTCACACAGCTACAAGTTGCCAARTTTTATTTGATTTGATCTGAATAGTCATGATAGGTATGCAATACCAAAGCTCAAGATATCGACTAATTTTCCAAAGCTGATTAATTAACAGAAGACCAGAACTATGCAGGAATAAACTCATTTCTGGTTCTCTGCACCATTTTCCAAAATTCATCTCCTCATTACTGCAGAGCATGAAGAGCCAACTAGTATGGATTTTAAAAAAATATTTATAAAGTTTTATAAAGACTTGAATGAATGTGACCACAAAAAATGTGACACAAAGTTGTGATAAGGGACAATTAATTGTCTCAAAGGTTAACATCATGTTTTTCCTCAGACTAGTATCTGARATTGCAGATTTATGTGCCAATAATGTGCTTTTTGTGTAAACTGTTTAGGCTGGATCTTGACAGGAATGATGACTATTTTCCCCATGGCTTTATTTCAGAGAGGAAGCATTCAGTTCAGTAACTGCTGAGTGCTCAACTGCTCACTCATGCTGTCTAGAAAATTCCATTTCTGTCAGGACATGTGTCAGTAACTGTCACAGCAATAAGTAGCTAGAGGGATAAAGAAACCAATGCTGAAAAAAATACACACAATTATCTTGTGAATTACTACAATATATTTTTATTTATGTTTGTGCTGCTTCAGCTTTTTACTGCTCTACCAAACTTTGGAAATAGTATAATAAGTGTCAGAATTGATGATAAAGAAAGGAAGATACTTGCTTCAAGATTGATGCATAAAGACAATATACATGAAAGACTATGATTGTTACTATTATGTTACTATTGACAAGTAGTTTAAATGACATTTTATTTCCCACAGTATTACATTTTCGATAAGAAGGTTGGTTAAGTTGCTGCTAAAACTGGCATCACACAATCATAGAATATTTTGGGTTGGAAGGAACTTACAGGTCATCTAGTTTCAACCCTGTCACCAATACAGAAATATCAGAATACAAGTGTTCAGCAAAGAAAATCCACTGCAGTATTTCAATCAATATGTTAAGTTCCTATATAGAGATAGCTGAAATATTAAAAAAAAAATCATCAAAATAATGAAAATGTTTCTAGTGTTGATAGGATTATATTTGTACACAAGTATACACACACAACAGCTCAGCACAGCGTCAATTCTCTCAGTCCTTCTTCTGTCAATGATCTTTGTTTGCTGCTTGACAGGCAACCTTTTTGTATTACTTCATATACTATTACCCTTTGCTCCAGACCCCATGCAATGATTCTTAATTTTTGACAGCAGTCAGTTGCAGTGCATTCTCCAAAGAATGCTTTGATACATAGACATTAATAAAGCTCCCTGGCCCAAAGGAGTTTTTCTTTGCCCATATCACTACACAAAAAAAGCTTCTAGATAGAAGTATTAAAACCACATATGCAAATTTGTAAATTACAAAGCCAAATATTTCATTCTTTGTTGCTGCACACCTAGAAATACATATTCTGTATATTCTAGAATAGAGAAAAGTATATATTGACTTTGCTGGCTGACACTKCCAGGTGAATAAAGTATCACTTCTCAGTCTGAAATTAACGAAGAATTCCCTATGGTTTCAAGGAAAATAATACAACAAATATAAAAATAATCAGCTACTGGAGTTCTGCTCTTTCTGTGCTCTTCTATTCATAAATACCAATAAAATTGTGATGTGCTTTATTTGGGGATTTTTTTTTAAATTTGTTTGCACTCGTCCTTTCATTTTATATTGACAACATGCCRATAACAATAAAAAACTCTATAACGATTTTCATCCACTTTTGTATAGTCTGTGATACTCTGTGATTTGACACTCATGGGCTTAATTTCTTCTCCTATGTCTGTTCAAAATAGCACTGAAAYGAGGGACCTAGGGGAAGGCAATGGTCCAAACTCTTATTTTGACCAGATAAGACCTCAAGCACTTTGCAGGTGAAGCCTACTCAAGAGTACTTCTGTAATGAAATGAGACTTGCAGTCCACCTTCACAGCTGGGATTCATTAGATGATTCAGTTATGRGTTGGCAGAGAAAGTCGAGAAAAGGTAATGATTGTGCAAGAGTCTAATCTGAAAGTTCTAGACTACATCTGCCCTCTCTAATAGTTTAGGTGCATCTGGAAGAGAAGCAAAGAAGCACAAATGAGCCATTAACTACTTTAATGTATTTGAAGAAGGTTTCAGCAGGTGATACTGTCCCAGATAAGGACCTGATCACCTTAAATAAGGAGAAATCCACTTGTCAGTGAAAGGCTGGTGATTGTTACTCATCTAAACTGGAGCTGAGATGTGTGGATGTGGGTACTCTGAACTCTGAGTGCTAATGTCTTGTTCTCCTGAACTCCTGGTGCTGATCACAACTGGAGTGGATGTCCTGATTTATAAATGTTCTGTGCAGCACCTCTGTATTGTTGGACAGACACCTTAAACTAAAACTTGTTATCCTCATGTTGTACACATCCCATTTAATAACTAAACTTTAGACATCACAGGGCTAATTGTTGTCATTTTGCTCTTAAAAATGAACTGCCAGGTTTCCCTGTGCCAAATTCCTAATCTGTTGACAACGAGAAGACACATGCCATTACGTTACTTACAGGAACATGATAAAATGCAGTTTTTAAATCCATCTGAATTAAATGTTCCTGGAAACACCTTCCTATTGCAAATTTCAGGGTAGAAGCTGGGTCCACATAGTATTTTTTGTCATTATTTTTATTAATCTTACTTCTAATGAGTGAAACACAGGGAGTACAAGAGAACAGTATCAGAAATAGAGATTCTGGCTCCCCAGTTTTCAGTGGGGCCAAGATCTCACAGGAGACTTTGAGCATGAGAACACTCAGCAGTTTTCCTGCTTACTCTGTAACTTTCCACGAATAACTATGTTTATCTATTCACATAGATAATAGAAATCATTGAAAGATCATCTCAAATCTCACAACTTCAAGCAAATACTCCACCTTACAAATATCCTAGCATTTCCCCATAAGGCATTAAGGTTCTGTCCTGGATCACATTGACACATATTCAGCTTTAAACACTGCTGTAAAACTGCTGTGTAGTGAATATATCAGAGAGGCCATAACATTCTCAGGCTGAGTTGAACTGCACACCTACACTGCCTTTCTAATTTGCTAGGTCAGCTACATGGGTGATTCAACTTATTTCAGCCAACACTTCCACAAGACAGAAAACATCATTCAAACTATTTTAGCTCTTGTAAGTCTTTTTTTCTACTAAATCTCAGAAGGTTTCACTCAAAAGAAAAGTAAGTGATTCTGAGGGAATTGTAGTTTCTATTCAGTGAAAAAAAGTAAATTGCTAAGAGCTGGGGGACTGACAATCTCTGCAGCTTCAGGAAGAAAATTATGTTTGTCATCATGGGTTGAATAAAAGAATAAGTTGTTGCCTCTGGAATAAGTTGTAGCATCATGGAATTAATTAATAYAAAAAGAAGTGAAACCCAAGTCTCTAGTATAGTCAAATTCTGATAATATTCAATAACTATATATTCAAGAGTCTGTTCAAATTCTTTAGTCTTGCTATCAGAGATGACCAAAAATTTTCAAAAATGCTTTTTGGCAAAAAAATAAAAAAAAAAAATAGTAAAAAATTTAGTTTTTTAGGGGAATACATTTTGATACATTTTCTGCCAAGAAAATAATTTCAGATATGGGAATGAATATCCTGTGAGAAGCCTTATAGAAGAAGGGTGAAAAGTACAATGGATCAAACATTCTCTTGAGTCATGGAAAAGCAGAGATCTGGAGATTTCCCACACTTGAGTAATTGTCCACAAAACACAGAGAGAACTTAGTAAATTTTAACGTGTTGTGCAGTATTTTAATAAGTTTTGTAGGAGACAAAAATGTCAGTTTTATCATTTCACTGGAATGGTACAGAGGTAGCCYGAGATTATCTGTGTGTGCTTTATAGCTGCTTGCAGCAGCACGAGCACCTGCTGTTCTATCTGTGAGATCAGCAGGGGATCAAGCTGTACAGAGCATCTGTTTCTTACCTCTACCTTTCTCCCTCCATCTGCCTCTTAATCCAATAGAGGAATGACCTGGTGAAACTCTGTTAGAGAAGCTCCCAGTGAGTCCCGAGGAATGTAGGAAAATGCTATTTACTGTTTCCTTCTTTTTCTTCCCATTTCAACATTTCTAGCAGGTTTTCTCTTCATAGAGCCTTGGGGGGTGTTATAGCCCTTGGTTACTTTTAAACGTTTTCACAAACTAGAATCAGAAGAAGTTCCAAGAGTTAAAAAAGCTACACTAAGTTTTTCGCCAGAGCTGCTTGAATGGTTTTCTTTGTTGCTCATTGTAGGTTAAGTTGGTCTGTTTATGCCAAGCTTTCCCCTTGGCATAAAAATATCTGAAATGAAAACATTAAAAAATTGAAAGTTTTTCTCTGGTGAAGAGTTGGACATTAGCAACATGCCTGATCAKGCAAAATAATATTTTTTAAAAATCAGAGTTTTATAATTAGAGCAGTTAAAGTAAACACTTCTGATGTGGCTCTGAAGTGGTCAGGCATTTGGACTGGATAGTTGCTCCTTCCAATTGAAATATTTTCTTCTGTTTCTTATTCTCTTCTCTTCTCTTCTCTTCTCTTCTCTTCTCTTCTCTTCTCTTCTCTTCTCTTCTCTTCTCTTCTCTTCTCTTCTCTTCCTCTTCTCTCTCTTTTCTTAATATGCACTGATGATATCAAAGACAAATTACTGCCTAAGATTGAGTAAAACAACAAAAAAGAAAATATTGCATCCCTGTTAATAAAAAAAATTTATAATTTTTAAAGTTCAAGAGTTAGACATTGAATGTGGAATTGTTATTTTGTTATATTTCTTTTTAAATGTGACTGGAACTGCAATAAARTTTCTCTAGTTCTGAGATGCTGGATTTATGTTATTTCAAGACTGATCAACAAAATTTCATCTTATTTACATTACATACATGATGGACACCTGTTTGTCTTCTCTTACCTCTCCTTTATGTTTTTAATGGCCTTACAAAAATCAGCTGTCTTTAAAATGAAAAAAAAATCTTCCTGTTTTGCGGACATGGACCCCCAATAGCTGTTTTACTAGGGTTCCCGAATTTGTCCTGGTTTGAGAGAAAATTTGTGTCATTTCCTACATCTATTAAGAATTTAGTTGTGTTATTTATATTAAGACTAACAATAATAAAATCACCCTATCAGTTGCATAGGTAACAGAAATTCTTATTAGCATACARTATAGGAAGATACAGACAAGCAGAAAGGTATGAATTCCAGGACGCTGCATGAAGAGTTGCCTGTTTACCTTGTCTTATCTTCTACAGACATATCATTCCACTCTACATACATTTTTTTAGCTTTTAAAATCAATTTTTTGGTTCTATTAAGAGATGCTTATATGTTTCTGTGTTAAAAAAAAAAGCCTTCAAGAAATGGCAAAAAGCACATTCCAAGCAAACTGATAATCTCATCCATGAAATTTGTTTTAAAGTTTGTAAAGCTTTATACAAGGTGATTCAGATAATGAAGGCAGACCTGTTCACATATACATCTTATAATATATTACTTTTATCGTGAGAGACATATTTAATTAGTGGCAACCATGTGGAGGTTACACAGAATCATAGAAGGCCTGGTTTGGAAGGGACCCTAAAGATCATCTKKTKKYCCYTKSCSWKGGSMRGGRWKSCMMCCMMYWRRWYMRGKTKGKYMRGGSCCCMWYCMRSCYKGSCYTKRAMMWYTYCMRGGRWKGGGSMWYCMMWRKTTYYYYKGGSAACCYKKTYCMRKKSCCTCACCACCCTCACAGTAAAGAACACCTTTCTACAACCCAACTAAATCTCTTCTCTATTACTTTAAAAGCATTACCCCTTATCTATCAATATCTGTCCATGTAAAAAATCTCTCCCTCTTTTTTATAAACAYCCTTCAGGTTTTGGACACTCACTTTAGGTCTCCTTGGAGCCTTCTTTTCTCCCCAGATGTCTCCATCTGTCTTCTTCTAGGAGAGGTGTTCCAGGCTTATGATCATCTTAAATTTTTCAGTTGGAAGGAATGGCTCCAGGTGTGACCCAAAATTTCTCAATTACAGCAGAGAAAGTGACACCTGAATCTGCTTGGTATTATAATGTTTTTTATTCCCTGAATGCACTGGATGAATATTGCATCAGTGGTGGGTGCACTTCTCAATGAATTACAATGGAAATAATATTTGTCCACAATCCTGATCCAAATATATGGGATATATAGGTATATACTGTTAAATTACCTGTAAAGTGAATATGATCCACCATTAATCAAAGAATGACATGCCAACATATGAGAAAATGGGAAAACCCAGTAAAAGAAAATATCTTTTAAARGTTTAAAAGCTTCCCAACCAGCTTTAAGTCTAGCTAATAACCACTTTTTCAATAATTCTCACAACAGCAAAAAAWTTCTTGATGTTTGACTACAAAGCATACAATTGACTGTAGTCAGTGTCGAAATTCAGCAATTTAATAAGAACAGCAAGACAGTATTATGTTTATTTTATCCTAAAATTATTTTTAAAAATTTAAGTTTCATTGGTATATGATATGAATTGTGAAATTAAATTAGTAGAAGCTTATACCAAGATACTGGAGGGATATATGATAGATCCATCTCACAGTAATATTTTCATCAAGGAAAAAGAAGTAAAGGAAAATTTTTAATCTATATTAGAATAAAACTGTGAACATTAAGGAAGCCAAGATGACACAAAGCAAACAATATAACAACTTTCTTTGAAAAGATAAACTACTGCAGAAGAATACACCTAAAACACATATTTTCCAACTGATAAGGAATTCACCTATCCTTGGTATCTGTAAATCTCATAAAGAAAGAATTCCTGAGGTTTCAAATAAAATAATTATACACCATTACATGGAAGTATAAAAACAYTGTTCACCATATATTTGTTCTATATGCTATGTATAGCTAAATGCAGCTAGAGCTGGTGAGGTTATTTTTCAACCTCAAGTTCTAATCAAGAAAAATACTTGACTGAATTTAACTGAATGGTTGTGGGGAACATRTAGATTTTGTCAGAAACACCAGAGAAAATCAGAAATGCTGATAGCCTGACCAAGCAGCCAGCTGCTAGTTAATCTGATTTTCTGCCACTATGCTCAGCAGCTATCTTGCCAATTGGACTCCAGGMTGGTGGGTTGGCTAGAAATGAGGCAGAATTCTTGGCTTCTCAGCTTGCCTCATACCCAGCTGTCCTCCTTGGCAGGTGTGAAACCTGGCTGACTCCTCAAGTTACCACCTGTCCWGATAGCTTTTCAGAGCAGTCCAAAGAGTTCCTCAAATTGGGCTGTTATTGAGGAGCCTGAGCTCTCTGACCTCCTTGTTAGTCACCCAGCTATCTTGCTCAGCAAGTGAAAAGTCTGTTTCTCATGTGTCCTTTAAGMGTCTGTTTTCTCACAAGATGTGAGAAAGTTGTTCTCATGTCTGGTTGAGCATCTGGCCCGTCATTGGTTTCACTCTGGCTATCTAGGTGGGAAAAAGTGGGCTGGTAGGCATTGAAAGAGATTGCTYCATTCCACCAGCAATTCTGTAACATTGGCATATTTCTTTACTGAGCAATGAAACAAAACACTGGCATGCCGAATTTCCTATAAAGTAGATGTGAGTTATGGTATTTTCTTTCTAATATCTATACTATATGTTATTACAGAATCACTGAATGGGTAAGGGTAGAAGTAGGATGACAAGGTCCAAACTTCTTGCTCAAGCAGGGCCATCCTAGATCACATTGTGCTGGATTGTGTCCAGATGATTCTTGATCTCCACTGAGGGAGATCCCAAACCTCTCTAGGCAATCTGTTCCAGTGCCCAGACCCCTGCACAGAAAAGTTCTTCCTAAAATTTAGGTGAAACTTCCTGTGCATCCATTTCTGCCCATTGCCTCTGGTCCTATTGCTTGGCACCACTGAACAGTGCATGGCTCCACCTTCTTTGACAAATTCTTTTCACATACTCATACCTATTGTTGAGGTCCCCTCTCAGTGATCTCTTCTGGAGGTTGAATRTGCCCAAAATATATATTTATACATGCATGAAGTATGACAATTGTACCACCTGGACAATTGTACCACCTCTATCTTATCTCAAGCTCCTTCTCTGGGGTCTTAACTTACAGTCCAAGTTCCAGGTGCATATACTGAGGTGCATTCGAGGGGGCTTTGCTGGTCATTTGTGGTCACAGATGTCATCTGTGTCATAACTTGGGGTGATCTTTCTTTGACTGGTGAAAGGTGTACGGGGAGTTTCTTCTTCACGCAGTTTGCCACAATGGGAAATTTTGTCTGGATGTGTTAACCAGGAYTTGCTAACTAGACTTTGCCTCTGACAAGCGTGGAGTTACTGCTTTTCTGTCTCTCCCTTCTGTGTTATCTCCTGGCAAAATCCTTCTGTGGCTTTAACAGTTTTTGAGACAGACAACTGTGYACTTTAAGTCCTTACAACAGATGCTGTACAATTTTATTCAGTGGATATTTGCTAAGTTATAATGCTGGGTAATTGACAGTAGTGCCTTACAACATCAGTCACTTCCATGCTAAGTTTTCCAGATGTTCAAMTCTGTTGAGTGACAGAGAATTMAGAAGAAAAAAAGAAACAATTACATGAAAGGAAATTTAAGATGGATAAAATATAGAGATTGTAAGTTGCATACTAAAAGATCTAYTAACTGCATCCATCACAATAACTCAAAARAAGTATTTTCTTTCTGCTACCTCTACTACAGAGACTGAACTGTTCTGGGTTCGGGTTTTATGTACAGCTGAAAACCGAAATGTTTTTATAACACCTGCTTTTGGATTCCAGGAAGAATGACTGAGCTATATGCTATCTGAGCTATAATGCCTTCCTATGTAAGGCAAYCCCAACCAATTTACTTTCTAAAAGTAGTTTGATTTTTCCCTTACTGTAGTGCTATCAGATAGCAACATGCTCTCTGGGGACTCCATTCATGCTGAGATTGCACCAAAGAGTGATTGCACTGCTGAATCAGTCAGTAATCAATCTTGCATCCTACAGATCTCCTTTAGTATTTTTTTCTTTGATCACTGCCTAATGGGAAACATAACACRTTTAAGAATAATGAAATTTCAATCTAATTGTATCTTAGCTGGAGAGTCTCTAGGCATCTTTTTGCAGCCTCTAATGAAATGACTCTAACAGTCCAGGCTTAGCCACATGGTCTGTAGAAAGAATAAACGATTGAAATATTTTCTCCCAAGTGTAAGGATATGCTCACCTGTCAATAAGTTATTTGACACCTTTCCGGGTTTTGTGCAATTATTTATCTTKTTTCACCTATATTCACAATTTCTAATTAATAGTATTTTATTCTGCCTTATATGAGGGGAGCTTCTATTGTTCGTTTGCACTGTTTCATACTTCAGTACTGTTCAGTGGGTGCATTAACAATTTTTTTTCACAGTGTGTCCACTGCACAATGAAAATGAAAGACAATTCTAAAAAGTATTCATCTCTATGCCATAGCAATATTTCTATGAACCATATATGTTTTGATTCCTGTTATTCATTGTTTTTGATAAATTTCTTACTTTGACAAAGGATTAGATGACTAAAAAAATGAATTATAAACTAGGTAAATGTGTATAAAATTCTATAATTAATTSTGATTTGTTTTCTTGTAAGTCATAAATGACATGTGAATTTTCAAACAAATCATATGGCATTCAATTCAATAAATATTTGCACCTTATGAAAAGGGAAGATGACAAAACTTTAATCAATATTCTGTTAATTTTCAGTAACGGTTATATTGTGTTGTCAATTTAGGGTGAAGAAGAAACACAATTTAAAAGAGACTATTTAAAAAGTAGCAGCTCTTTTCCTCTTGGCTGAAAATGCAGTATAACCATGTTCAAAGTAGACAGTTCTCAATGCCTTTGGGTTTTTCAGTGTGTTTTGCTTTTGTTGCAATATGTCTTTCAGAGACTACTTGTTATTACAATTTACAATAACAACACTGTTGTTTTTATGTCCCATCAGTTTTGCTTCCTCATTCTCTATTGACTGCTCCCAAACCTGATTTTTTTTCTTATTTACGATTGTTAAGAAAGTACATGTTACAGATGTTAAAATGTCAGGAAACATATCCACACTCACAGACTTCTTAATGTAATACATAGAAAGACAAAACTTTTAAGGTGAGTGAAGAAGCAAATTCCCTTTTTCATGCTTGATGTCAGCAGTTGTAGGGAAAACATTTCCCTTCAAAGCCAAAATTTCCAAYGAATCTTTGAGATATCTGAGTCTTTCATTCTTCCGGCAGTTTTCTGAGGTTTAATTTTAGTGTGTACAAACCTCCAGAGCTGATCTGTCTAACTATAAATGGATGCTTGAGGACATCTCACATCTGRAAAGTTGAGCACAGCACTAAAAGTATTGAGTACAGACTAAAAAAGCACAAATGTATATATATAAATATGAATATGAACATACCTTTGTATTTTGATATACATAGATACACATTCATGCATTTTCCCTCTCTCTTGATTGATAAACATGACTGATATTTTTATGAGTAACTCATAGAATCCTAGAATGATTTGGGTTGGAAGGGACCTTAAAGATCACTTAGTTCCACCCTGCCTGTCCTAGGCAGGRACACCTTTCATTAGACCAGGCTTCTTACAGACCCGTCCAGCCTGTCCTCAAAGGCTTACAGGGCTGGGGCACACGAAGCTTCTCTGGGCAACCTATTGCAGCATCATATCACTCTCATTGTAAAGATTTTCATCCTCTGTCCAACCTAGATCTACCCTCTTTCAGTTTAGAACTCTTGATCACAGGTCCTACTAAAACATCTCTCTACATCTTCCTTCAAGSCTCCTTTTCATATGGAAAGGCCTCTGTCAGGTCTCCAAGGAGACTTTCTTCTCCAAGTGGAAGAATGTAAATGCTTTCAGCCTTTTATTTACAATTCCCTAAATCCACTCCCACACCACAAGTAAGTATCTTCCTGACATTTCCAATTTTTGATATCTTCATCACCTTTCCTCTGCCACTGATTAATGTGCATCAGTTCCTGTGATTTGGATGACTTTGACCAGTTTACAGACATCACCCCCTCTCACTCACCCTCCTCAACAACACAAGGATACAAAAGCTCATGGCTCAAGATAAAGACAAGGAGATGGTTTACTATTTACTGTTGAAGACAAAACATAAATCTTGAGGAATTTAAGGCAAATTAAGGTAGATTTTGACATCGATTTAAAATATTAATTTTCCTTGCCCTGTTTGCCCAGGCTTTACTTCATTGTGAGCACATCAAACACCTCTCTARCCATTTGCTCCTTGTATAGAATAGTCTGATCAGTTCTGTGTCTAAGTAATTTTCATGTAGCAGTTATGTAAATGAATACACACCACTTGCAGGATAATAATATGCTCTGAATCAAGACTAAAATATGTATGAAAGTTTTATTTATGCAGATCAATATGTAGTTTAGGGAGAATGCTTTTACTGTTTAATATCTATAATTAATCTAAACATACTATATATTGTATGAACATCAGTATTTTAAATAAATTCTAATGGGACATCACTGAGTTCAGAGACTTTATTCAGCTTCTTTTCTAGTTAAAWATCCAATAAAAATGCTGTACTACACTTCAATCGTACCCTTTCATGTCTTCCTCTCCATCTTTTTTCAGAGACTGAGCTGCATTTTGTCTCTAAGTGTTATGTCATAAAGTATTTCCCCATAGCAGGGCATTCTTTCTAACAGACTTTCATATGTTTTACATATGCTTAAGTAAGGGATTAAAAATTTTCTGCTGCATTAGTAAGAAATACTTCATATTTTCTGTGCAAAAAAAGAAAAAAAAAACACTGAGCTATCCTACTTTTAATAACCCAGTTGAYAGTTACTCTGACTCTTTTAAAATTAAAATCTCATGCAATTTCCCTCATGTTGTAACATAAGGGAAACATTCTAATATTATTAATGCTGTGTAATAAAATATGTMATTTTTATACACTGCATTCCTTCAGATCAGTTATGCTGACTTCCAGTCCATAATATATTTTTTCACAGATTTATTGTTTTAACACTTGTTATCTAAAAATTTCAGTCATATTCTTAAATACAGAAAAGAAGCCCCCTGCCCCCCATCAAAAACCACAAAGAGGGTTGTGGAGAGGGTATTTCCTTTTCAGCTTACAGAAATGGGTGAATTCATGCCTTTGAAAGTGAACTGTCTTTCTCTCTCTGTCCCTCAGTGAATTATCCAAACCTCTTACTTAATTGAAACCATTCAGATGCACAAAGTTACACTTCCATCTGAATAAGTATAATTGAATGCTACAAAAGATTGYTCTCTGATGAAACCATTTCATTTTTTACTGTAACACATTTAACATTTCAATGCAACCGCAATAGCTCATTTACTACATGCCTGAGCACTGGAAAGGTTGGGGATTTTTAGTTTGTTTTTGTTACTCCTTCTTAAAGCTGGATAGAAAAAAAGTTTAGARTCTTTTACAAGATCTTAATGCTATCGATTCATAGTGAAAATGCGGAATAATTTCAAAGAGACAAATTAAAGAAACCTCAATATGGCTGTCTTGATTTTTCCAAACTAATTGCTGGTATAATACATGCCTTATTTCTGGAAATTAAAGGGGTTGTTCTTCCAGTTAGGTCCAATTTCCTCATTGTTTCAATTTATCAGGAAATCTTAGTATAAAAATCAGTGTTCTTCATAGAGGTATTAATCTGCAGTGTAATCACAATCTTTGAACTTGCCAAAGGACCTCACAGGGGCACAGAAGCCAACATTTCTCCCAACTGCAGCTGCTTGACATCTTTCATTTTCTTTCATAACTCTTGCATCCATTTGTGGTAGGAGAGTCAACCGTGGCAGAGCATAAACAAGACAGAACTTTAACTAGCAAGAAGATTATTAACAGGTTCTTCTGGAACATCATAATTTAATTGTATTACATTTTTTATTGAAGAAAACTTATCTAAAACATAAGTATTACTTTGCTCTGAGGTCTGATATCATTGTAATGCTCATTATGTGTGAAGCTACCTAAACATAAAATTAGAAATTCAGAATTGGAAGTGCATGAAAAGAGMAACTTTATATACCATATATTTAATTCTAGGAGCACTTCATTATAAAAATAAAATATGGGAACTCACTCACAAAAGAATTATATAGAAACATATTTTCTGGAAATTAAGGAAAGTTGTCTTATTTTATTTCTTAACYTTGCTGTTAGTAGTCTGATCAAACCATAATTCCCTTGCAATGAGGTATAAAAGGCTGAAAAAGACAAAATGGTACATAAATCTGTTACATACTTTATGACGATTTTTTGAGGATTTATCTGTTTCAGTTAAAAAGTATGTCAAATAGAGGGTAAAAAATGTAAAAGGTCACTGAAAGATAATATTTTTAAAACATCACAAAAATAAAGCATGAAAGAATTCTCAAAGTCTAATTACAGTTAAAATCATATGACAAAATTATGGTAAGAAAATCTTTTCGCAGCAATACTCATCTTGAGGAAGTACCAATCTACAAATAAAATCATAGTCACAGGATGTTGAAGAATATAATTTTGTCAAGATGAGACTCTTAAACAATTTCTTAAATCAATTTTCTTTCTTAAACAATTGATTTTCTTAAACAAACAAACCTTCCAGAAATGCATAGTAAAATTATTTCAGCACTTTTTCTGTCTTATATGGCAACTTGTGGGAATAGAATTGATAAGCACAGTTCACTGGGGTTTTTAGACCAAAATCCTAACAGGGTTTTTTTTTTTTTTAGAAGCTACCCTACCAGTTCTAGTATTCGGCAACAGATAAGAAGGCAGAACATAAGTTTAATAAGCATTTCATTTGGGTCTTTCAGTRTTTATATTCATGAACATCAAAGAATTTTGTAAGAATTGTTAATGATTAACAGGTGCCAGTATTGATTCATTAATTTTGTCAACTAATCCATGATGTGCAAGAAAAAAAAATAGGGTACCTTCTGACCTTGTGACTGGTGGTTTAACTGCTTGAGAAGTTCATAAATTGATTGAGCTTCAGAATCATGAAGGGTTTTTTATCTTTGTGCAGCYACCAAGTAAGAACTCATAATAACCTTATTAATTCGTGAGATGAATTGCTCGGTCATGTTGCTTGTTATGTAATTTTAACCTGCAGCTCATTAGCCTGCAAGTACTATGAATTTACAGTTATGAAAAACTTTCAAAAAAAAATTGCCATATACTTGAGTTTGTAGTCTTTCTCTTATACACAAATATTTTAGTTTTTGCCATCCCATGTCATTTTTACTTCTCCACTTACTTTCATGCTCATTACTGTGTAATCAAATATATATTTACATTACTAGTTGATTTTTCCATAAGTACTTACCATAAAAATTAGACTGATTTGTAAGCCTTGGGGTTCTGCTGGGTGTCTTCTGTCATTTTTTCTTACCAGTTAGTGTAGACTATGTGTTCCAGGTATATTTCTGGCCATAAAATTTTAAATTGATTCGTGTATCTTTTGACTTTGTTTTTATTTTTTGTCATCATGCTGAAATCTGATCAATTTTCCTTTGTTAAGGTACAACAGTAATGCTGATATTAACTTTGACAGCCAAACCAAAGTATCTCTTTATTTCTCAGATCAGCACTGTTCCCAAYAACCTGTTTGCCTCTGGCATTTTCAATCCTTATGTCAGAGATTGTTTCAGAGTAATTARTCTGAGATTTAATAGCGAAGAATAGATCATGTACTGATATATCCCAAACTGCTGCATATTATAGACTATAGGCTTTAACTATAAATCTCTACAAGGATCATAAATGACTATTTATGACCTACACAATTAAAACTGTTTATCTATGCACTACTGCTAGTCAAATAACTTACTGGGAAACGTCCAATAGTTATAATAATGTGGGCCAACAATCAGTGACTTCTGGAATAGAGATATCATGGTTCTGATATTTTGCACAGCATGATCAAAGTTCTTGTAGTTATTGCAGAAAAGGTTTTATACAATTTGTCTGTTAGAACGATATGGAAAAAAACAGCCCTAGATTTTTATAGCTTGGATATAAATCACAGAAATAAAAATGAATATTAATGAAGACTGGTTGCTGCTGTTAATGATTGTTCTGTGTTTGCGTAGAATATTGTTCATTTATCTTATATGGTTATGACTGCTAGAAAAATCAAATTTTAATGTATTTTAAACTCTTGCTTTGAACAATTATTTTTCATCAATAAAAGGAAGATACATATTTATTTAGCCCCTCCTCTCACATTTTTTGGAATGTGTTRTAATTATATTCATTTTTCTAAATATAATACTAAGAAATAAATGGTAGCATTTATTTGATTAGAACCACCACTGCAGATACATCGGATTTGGCTGAAAACCAGTGCACAAATGCAGTGTTACACTAGACTTCCCAGTTCTGTTCACTAGAGGTTTTAGCTTCACCTCACAGGGTTTTGAAACCACATCCTTAAGAGCAGGATGCAAAGTTCAAGAAACTGTTGCCTTGCTTATTGTAGACATTGTTTTCAAGAATTATTAAAGTGTCATCCACAGTWATACTGAGAGTTAGGAGATGAATAGGCTTAATTGAACCAGGAAGATAGTAGGTTCCAAAAGATGGGTTTGTGTTTGATTACCATCTGTATATTTTGAAGAGCCTACATATCATGAGAGATTGTGTGCTTTTTTTTTTGATGAATAAGAAACATAAATGGAAGCAAAGATCTCTTTTCTAACTTCCATAAAGAAGGGAAATTCAACTGCCATCTAGTGCAGATGAGAAAGCCATCTSTTCCTTAGGCAGTATATCATGACAAAGAGGTCATGGTGTCCTAGTCAGAGGCTATTCTTGATCTGAATTTCCAGTCATGTATCTGGTGCCCTTTCCTGGACTTTAGACACATTCCTGGACAAACTCTGGAATCAATTTATTCAGCATACGAGATGACTTAGAAGTAAAAATGTGGAGAACCAACTTTATTCCCAATAGCAGCCAAGAACAGTGAACACTAATTTCACCTGAAGCACTTCAGAGATATTTTGTTTACCATTTATTTGTTTATTGATAGCATTGAAAAGAAAAATACTTCAGGAAAGCCCATAATACACAAGGATTTTTCACACAAAAATTATGTCAAGAAATTTGAACATGACTACAGTTCTACATTCATATGTTAAATGCTGATCTTCAAAGATACATCTTTACAATATACATTACCAAAGGATACCTCCTACTACAGCAATGGGAAATTTTCTCTATATATGGCCCGAATTTTGAGGCACATATTGTTGGATACATTTTATGCTTGACTCTTAACCCTTTACAGGAACAGCAATTTAAGAGGTTGACCATATTTAGACCTTTCATTGTTGCATGAAAATTTTCTCTCAGGCTACTGAGCTACAGCCCAGTGCTTTCATTTGAAGAGCCCTGAGAGAAAGCAGAGCCTGTGAGGAGTGAGACTGGCTCTTCCTTTGCACAGATGTGGAACCACACAAGGTGGAAAACATATTAATAAACAAGATAAAACAACAAACAACTCCCCCCCCCCCAAAAAAAAAAAAAACCCAAACCAAACAATGTCTACCTACAGTAACCTTTTTGCAAAATTATAGAATTGCATTACATTTTGGTGTGAATATGCTCTGTGGAAAATTGTCTTTGTTCTTAGCAATTCCAAGGTTTGAGTTTTGTTGGGGTTTTTTTTGTTTGTTTTTTTTGGTTTTTTTTTTAATAAATGATGATACATTCAGAGGAGGTGAAACTTTTTCATATGGAAAAAAAAGGTACTCTTTGACTATGAATCTCTTTTTCAAGGATGATTAGAGATCTTATTTTTACTCCCCTGAATTTCTGTACCTAAAGGAATTTATACTTTTCATCATGGGATAAAGGTTACTTTTTCTCAAGAAAATTAGAACATAATTCTAATTATGTAAGTAATTATGTTCCAGCTGATCTTGCGTGGGATTGAAATATGCTTTCAAACATCACATTTATTACAAAGTATAATCTGGGAAAAAAAATGGGTGTATTGCAATTATTTTGTTAAAAACTGTCTTCCTTATTTCTAAATCTTACTGAAATGGAGTAGTATTTCTTAAACCAGTGTGAAGTATTTTTTTAGATTAAATTCCTTACCCCACATAACATGGGAAATCAGACCAAAATCTCATAACATACTTTTTGTTATAAAATCCATAAACTCAGAGGAAAAAAAATTCAAAAAAAAAAAGACATAAGGCTAAAATTTTGTAATGCTATTGTAATCTTAATTTAAACATGCAAGTATAAAGAGGGTACCTAGAAATTATAAAGAACTTCAAGTGTGCCTAGATTTGAATTAGGTGGATTACATCACTGTTTCTCTATCCTTGCTGCAATTTTTCTGTTATTAACATTTTTTGTCCTTTTTGTTTCTCTATTTTTTAAAATATTTTTAAACTAATATCTTCTGTCTATTGAATGCATACTTTTTCTAGAAAATATTCTAAAAGAATATATGTTTTTGCATTCTTCTAAAAGCAGTGTGAACCAAGTACCAACAAAAGTCCAATGTGATTTCAGCAGACGCATGCACGAAACTGGATGTCATAACAGACTTTCTTTTCCTACCTCAAATCTCCTCTCCAGACATAAAATCTTGGCATAGTCATAATGCACACCAGTAATTTTTATTATCGGTTTATTTGGTTTGTTCTTGTCTATTGTAATAAAATGTGGGAAAAGAAAGTGTTCCAGATATTCTTTTGGCTTAAGCTAAATTCTTGCTTTATCACACTGGTACAAAGCACTCACTTTGAGAGCTGGAGATGGCTTTATTCACAGTGGTGCCTTGTCTCATAAAATTAATTGCTCAGACATGTTCTGTAGTACACTAAGCAAATCCTTGATGGCTTCTAGAGGCTTTACAATAGCCTAGGAAATGTCACACTCTGCTGTGGTATATTACACTTGTAATAGTAGTGTCAGTAGTAATAGAACTATAGCTGYAGTCATTATAATCAAACTGTAAAGATAATGACACTCTGGAAATATATTTTYTTTCTCCCCAAGGATAGTTTCAGAGGACTGTTCTACAAAGGTCTCTATGGACCTCTATGATATCTGAAATGACCGGTGAACTTCCTCCTGTAAAATATTGTGAGTATCACAGCACAGAGCTGAATAAGCTATACACAGTATATGCTTACCAAGGACTTTTGGAATCAGTTCCCGTAAAATGTCTCTAGTCTCTACAAGAAGACAAAAGTTCAGGCACATTATTTAAGGGAGGAGTCAACAAAGGGAGGATTACAAAGCCCAACAAAATACAATTTTAGTCGATGCCCACACAGGCTGGAAATTAAAACTTTAAAAAATCAATCTCCCCAAAATAAAGAACATCTCATTCTAGTATGGGTTGAATTAAATAATAGTCTGATGTTTTAACTGCTATATTTGAAGCAGATTCAGTAGAGAACACTCTCCTAAGTAGTTTGTAGTTTGGCATTTTTTCTTCCAAACATACATTTATGCAGTGCACAATTTTTTTTTTTTTTTTTTTTTTTTTTTTTTTTTTTTTTTTTTTTTTTTTTTTTTCAAAGAGACAGGCTTGAATACGTAAAGACAGGTAAGTGATTTTGTGAAAGCCTATGATATCAGGTTCACTAAGACTCTCAGGCATGAAGATGATCAGTCTTATAATGATTAATTCTCTGCCTGGCTTGGCAAATTCTCAAAGCCCGTTATGGACACTTAGGTTTCCAGCTGTCATAGAAATCTTACCATTTTTTACATGCACAGCGAAACAACTTCAACAGGAGTCATGAAGAACACCTTTTTCTTCAGCATTGCCTGCTTGTGATTAATTGCTTTTTTAGGAGATGTGCACTGATATCATTTCAGACCAAAAAGAAACTCAAAGTTCATGCTGTTGAGTAAATAGCTATTGATTTAGCATAGTCTGATAGTTTCTATCCTTTCTATTGATGTCTTGGAAACAAAGAGGTATGTATTTTGCAGCAAGCATTTGGCATGACATGACCTCATTTTTATTTGAACCAATGAATCTTAGTTGGCTTTAGATGAAATATAGATCTAAAGGTACCTTACTTTGACAAAGTAACTTCAAAAAATGACAGCACTTCCAATGCTAAAGTAACTTTACAGTCAAAATTCTCATGCACATAGACTCTCAAGTGTGCAGGCAGTTCTGCAGCATTGTTTCAATTTTTAAAAGTGACGTAAATTTCAACCACACTGAAAACTCTGAAGTGTCCTTTTTTATCTAGCCTTAGATGTGGTTAAGGAATCAACGGAGGGAAGAAGTTAAACCTATAAAACAAGGTCATCTACTTCTGAAAATGAAAATCAAGCAATAACGGCTTTGACTTAATGTCCTGAAGTGCAAAAAATAGAAAAAATAATAAGAAAGAATAAAAAGAAAGTAAATAACGAGACATTTGAGATTAATTTAAAGCAATCAGTCTAGATGGCTAATTTTTATGTTGAGCATTTTTCCCTCATTGAAACACGGGTGGGTTTTTTTTTTTCCCCTGAGGACTGAAATAATAATAATAAAGCAGTATGTAGCAAGAACTTAAAATCTCCTATTATTAAATAAATAAAGCTACCATATTTGGGCATCTTTAAGACTTCATGTCCTAAAAATTTAGTGATAACTTAGGAATCTCCCCACTCATTTTGGAGATTCTATCTGATACAGAACAGTAAAAATTACTGCAAAAATCTTTTAAGAACATTGCAAAAAAAATCTGAAAATGACRTCTTTTCCTACTATTTCACAAGTTATCTTGAACATATTCACTATAAATCTAGGTTTCTGTTTTCAAAAGAGATTTAATATAAAAAACATGCATCTGTTATGAAGTATTATCTTAATATGTATCTTTCCTCAGCATTTTCAAGAACATTAAAAAAATTACAGAGATGCCAGTGCTTTTTTTCTCTGTTAACATATGACACCAATTACCTGTTAAAGGAGTCAAACCTTTATCTGACATGGCAGCTATGATATTTTTGGTAGTTAGGAGTGCTTACTAGTGAACCTCTGTCATCACTCTCAACATGTCATCCAAGCTAATGATGCATCAAAATATTTTTGATGATGCTGTATGAAATTGCTGTTTGAAGGAAAAAGCCACTGATGATTTTTAAGCTGCAGAACCTATAAACAATTGAAAACACGGAGGTTGTCTGATAATAGATTCACAAAYATTTCTTCCAATTCATAATGTGAAATAAAATCTTCTTTTAGAATATTTATTTGGCAGATTATTGAGATTTTTAATGGTTCTGTAACCAGTGTTTCCATGAAACACTGATAGAGGCTGGCACATGAAGGACAGGTTGCTAAAGCTGGAGTCRCCAGCATTAAAGTCAATAACTGTTGTGAATTAAAGAGCAACAGCACATCCATTCGGACGACAAAACTTACCAACTTAATAATACTCACTYATAAAGGAAGACATTTCAGATGCTATTACATTGGTGGATATTTCTGTAAGGCTTTATTCTACCACTAGACCATGAATACGGATAATGGGCRTAAGTTTAACTGGAAACTAATACTTAGAAGGAGACACTAATAATAGAAAATCTTAAAGGACTGCTTCCCCTGAAATAAACTGCCTCTAATCCCCAATGAAATAGTGTTATTTTTAAAATTGCTGACAATCTGACCCTCCCAATTTAAAATATCTTTCCRAAAATGCCTGTAAAAGGAGGAATGTGAGTGCAGATATGGATCAGATTAAAAATTGTGTTGTAGAGGAAAATGGCAATCAAGATTAAACAARACACAATGAGGAGACTGAGGAGACGAATAAAGTGAATGACAAGTAAACCCGAAGGGCAGTAKGGCAAAGAAGCTCACCCATTTCACCCACTATGAGGTGAAAGGAAATGGAACTGATAGGATAGTGGTATTTGTAATTGATTTTCCACTGTAGTGAAGAATAAAAGCAAAGAACTCATGGAGCCTGTTCATATTTCCTGGTACTCCCATTTATTTTCAGCAAAACCAAATTTCACAGCAAAAACTGGAAAAGATGATCAAAMATCCTTAAAACTACTGAGGTACCCAGCCCATTTAAACTTATCAAGGTTTGACAAGYTGCTAATAGAAAAATGTACTTGTTGTTTTATTTTGCTTCAATGTACTTTTTTTTCTGTAAGAAATCTAGCCCAGCAACATATCTTAAAATACATGCATTCTCGGGACTTCACTTTCGGATGTGTTAACACTGCTCTCAAGTTTAAAGACTACTGTCAAACTTCATGAATTTCCACAATTGTTTTCTGCAAGTTTCTAGACATTTACAAGTATTTTGTGAAATGAGTGCCAGGTAACGAAGGAACTTGATGACATGAAGACTGTATAAGGGTTTTTGGTAGTTCTTTAAATAGGAGTTTTGAATACACACCCAAGTTGACAAGCAGTTTTTCTGAATGTTTTAACATTCACTTAAATACCTACATAATTGGAATTTTTTTGACAAGTTCTTGATGACAATCCAGTGATACAATAATTGTAACATTTATCTAAAGGGATATTGCATATSCTAGAATAGTCCCAGAAAAATAATTACATGTTCATGTTTTACTTTTGCCAGAGATCTCCATTTTTGTTGTTTTCTTACTTCTGATGTGCAAGATGTTGTTCTAGGAAAGAGCCACATCCATGAAGCTGTAGAGAGGACAGCAAGCTCTTTTTTTAGAGGTCCTGCCCTGCCGTCCTCATGATCATCCCCAGAGCCCCCAKGATCCTGTCCCCCAGGGAGCCTCCAGCTCCTGCTGTGCACTGACTGATATTTGCCATATCTTTTCCCGTAAGTCCTCCTTTAAGTGGTGTTCTCAAGAAATCGATGGCCTTCGCAGCTYCCACTTACATTAATATTCATTTTGTGACAGAGCTCTGACCTTGCAAAATGCCCTTCAGAAGGTTAATATGAATCTCCAAAGCCTCTTTGGGTTTAAGTACAAAACCTGGGATTATCCCTGTCTAAATCAAARCTGTGGATTAATGAACATAATTTAAAGTTATTAATTTAATTGCAATATTCCAGCATCTGTTCTGTTTGAATTTAAGTTTACAATTATTAAAAAACTTGTTTCCAGACAGTATATTTCAACTTGAAGATAATCATACCCTTTGCATTGTGACTGCATCTTTGCAAACTGCCCATGCAAAAGGAGAATAAAGAAACATGATATATTTAGCTCTTTTTCTGGTTTTTTTTTTTTTTTTTTTTTTTTTTTTTTNTGTTTGAACAGCTTGCATGATCTTTCCAGCACTGTTTTCATCATTTAATGCACTGATATTTTTAATACAACAAAATTACCATTTCCATTTTTTTTCATCATTTCAGGAAGAGTTTCATTGGAAATGAAATTTCAGTTCTAATTTACTGTACTCTGAATTAGATACTTTCTTTGCCTTTTCCATTCCCATTCTGAAATGTGTTAGAGMATGGAGTGTGGAAGTGGAACCTATTGTATCCTCACTGACATTGCAAGAGAAATGAACCAAATGAACCAAAGGGTGAAGAGGAAACAGTGGATCAAAAAACTGAATACTTTAAAACAATTATCTGAAAAAAAAATAACATTGTTAAGAAAAGTGGGAGGGAAATAATAAATACACAATAGTTTTGGGGTTTTTTAATGCGTGACTTAGTCGTCAAACTCTGAAATAATAACAAATAACAATGCAACTAATAAATGCTTTTATGAAGTATTCCCACAGGAATGGCTTCCAGATTAAGAGAAGTAAATTTGAACCCTTCACATTGTGAAAAGGAAAAATAAAACCAGATTTTACAGGAGAGCATTAAACTATGCTAAAAGAGGTGAATAAAAAGTATCTATCCAAAACTAGATAAAAACCATTTCTGTTCAATGAACTTATCAGAAATTAGGCAAGAAATAAATTTTAAAATAAGGAAAAGAACTATTGTGAACTGGGAATTGCTTGTCATAGATAATTATAAAAATATCTATGACAATATCTCAATTAGCAACTGTGACACCTTCAGCTCAGGAAATCCCTACATCATTGGCCTAGATATTTTCTCTGAAAAAGCRTATGTCACATATTTCATATGTTCAGTTCTGTGGTTGGTTGCTCACACTTTTTTAAAAACTCCACTCCATTTTTCTCATGTGGGAACTTAAATAGAGAATTAATTAGAGAAGCTGTGTTATCACAAAGCCTATCATACATGTACTGTGTTTCTGAATAAAATTTCTTAGTTTATCTAAGTGGGATGTCAGGACATATATATATACATATATAATCCATTCCATTTTAATAATCCATTCCTCTTATCCATTTTTGCAGAATTTTTGGATAAATTTAATGGTATACAAGTTCTTACATACTTCCCTTAATAAAATAAATTGATAAAGAAATAATTATTAGAGACTATGACTGAGTTTCAGGAAAACATCAGTCTGGTGTAAAGAACTTCATGCTTATTGCTAGTTAACTGGATGCATGGAGAAAAACAGTTTTCATCTGATTACCTTACAAGTGCACTCATTTACACAATCCCTATGAAAAAAAAAGAAAAATTCAGAGACACTTTCAAGCATTCCCCCCTGAACTCTTCGGAGCACATCTGACCTAGTCCGTCACCACACTCTCTAGGCACAATAGGAACAGGATGAGTAAGTGAACTACCTTAGTTTGAGGGTTTAAAATCTTTATTTTCTTTGGTCTCTATGATAAACTTCTCTATATCTTTCTTTATACAGTAGAACAGCCTCAGAGATACAGGAAGAAAACCCATTTTTTTTGTTCCCTGCACTTCCCTCCCCTCCCAGAAATTAGTAATATGAAACTGGGTTACAGGATACCATTAAATTAGTGGCTAATAGTCTGGAAAACTCAAAAATTGTATTAGTTCCATATGCAATTGGGATTTTTATAAATTTTATCATGGATTTGTTATTACCTTTGTTTTAGGAGATCACAGATCAATGAGATTTCAATGTAAGAGAGGGTAATTAAGTACATTTTGTTATTTAAATTTCATTGTACTAATGAAACTTAATACTGATTCAGTATACATTATATGTACACTGTAGTCTCCATAGAAACTTCCATTACCTATTATATTTGTCCTTACTTGGATCCCCGAATGCTTTAATTATGTACCACAAACARCACCATAGTAATTCAGGATCTGACAGTACTTCCATTATAGAAGTCTATCATGAGAAGACTTTTAATACTTTCAACACTTCCCCAGTGTTTCAGCCTGCGTATGAGTACATATTCAATGAATTTGTTAAAATTTAATCATTAGAAATACATAATTTTGAAATTTAAAAAAAAAATCCTACCTCTTTAGGGATTAATAATGAAATATTTMATTTCAAAAACACTGATTTTGTGAGAAATTATGAAGGTTGGATAATAGAAGTTTGTATCAACCRTGTGTTTATTGAGTATTAATTTAACTAGGTTTGATCCAGAATCTGAGTCTGCTTTCCTTTTAATCCAGTAGTGAAGTAATTTTTCTTTTTTAGACAAGTAAATTTTTTCAACAAGCAATTGGTGTRATTTCAAGATCTCCTAATTTTTATTAATTCTTATTTTGCAGAGAAAATGTTTTATATTTTTAGTTRGTTTAATAGTCACCTCTTTTTTGCGAATTTTTGTTTTTAATTGACAAAATGGAGATCTACCACTTTGTCAGCCAAATAAAGGAAACCATACAGCCAACAAATAATCAACAAAAACAGCAACAAAACCAAAACAAACTAACAAAATAACCCAAAACCAAAACCAAAACCAAACAAACAAAAACCCCAAACAAGCAAACAAAAATAAACAAAAAAAAAACCCCACAAAAAAACCCACCTAACATTTAAAATGGCAAATCATCCAACTTCTCTTTTAATGTTTCAGTAAAGAGTTTGAAGGACACTAGGAATCAGCAATTTTAGGCTTTTTAAAGGACAGCAAGAATTAATGGAATAGTTTAAGTGTTCAGCATGATTTGGGATTATGAGACCAAAAGGTGATAAAAGGACCTTTCTATTGCAAAAGGACAAAGCTGAACCAGGAAGATGGTGCATTTTTATCGGCATTAAGAATGCATCCCATTAGTTCTAAAGTTTGTGAAATCACTTTCCTTTGAATCTCTCAGGGATAATTCACCTAAATTAGCATTAGCTTTAGGAGGGAGCTGTGATCTGAATGCTCCTCTCTTAGTTTACTCAAAGAGGAAAACCTAGATTTAATTTATTTAGTGACCTTTGTAGATTTCAAACTTGAATGATTTTCTTTCATTACAGTCCTTGGTAGACTCAARGCAGGAACTACCACTTTTAAATGGTGATTGCCTTATTCACAGAAATAGACATAGAGCCTAGGGGCTTTTTTCTGCTTTTCTTACAGTGTAACTAGAAACACAGGATAAAATGTTTAAAAGAATGGTGGTGATGGAAAAAGTCAAGTTAGCTTATGATTAGGCTAACGACAATTACACTGAGTCTCTCTTTTTGATAAACTGCTGTATGTGGGAGGTGGCAAAAGTAGAAATGTATTTAAATTAATATGTCCTGTGTTAAACAGATTTGATTTTATAGGAGCAGGACAGAACACATTTCACAAAGAGACATGGACACCTTACTTAAAAACTATGATCTCCCAAATATCCAGTTTTGGAGATCAGCTATATTTACCTTGGGAACTTCTGTATTTACACAGGGATGTTTCCATGTAGAAAAACAGTACTCATGAAAGATTCTGCTTGTGAACAGATTAAGACACTTTAGCACACATAATGCTTTTTTCATGTAAAATATTCCTTGAATTCTTGAAACCAATAACTCTACCTGTATTTCCTACAATATTTGATGTGAAGAGTGTTTAGGGTAGCTTAATGAGGTAGACTCAAGAAAAACGCAATGGTAGCTGTTAAATTCTGCTAACATGACTCAGAAAAATAAGATAATCATGACCATTCCAGTTCTGAATACCTGTATTCAGTTAATTTAATCCTGTTTGAAAGTAAAATGCAAAGCAGCCTGTGGATGAGAACACTTGACTTCATGCTGCTGACTAAAGATCCAGTTACTAAGCCTGAAGATGATCTTTAGTCTCAAGGTTATCTATGCCAACAAATAAACCTAGAATTCCTTTTAAGACAATTTGCAGATGACAAGTTATGGGTATAACCATTTCAGCAAGAAACCAACACRTCTTTAGTTCTTGAGAGACTCCCCCTTAAACTCATGGTAATGACTTTTCCATACAGATAGGTTAAAACAAGGGAAGGAGAAAGACCTGAACCACCGTACTTCACACTGCCTTACTAGTGAAGACTTAAACAACTAATTATTTACATGATTACCCTTTATATGAAGAGAGCTCATATGGATTGTTTTAGCATCTGTTAGATTTTATCTTGTTTGTTTTGCAAGTCCTAACTTTGGCACTAGGCTTTGATCAGGCCTTGTTAAAGGCTTTACTCAAATCTGTATACTATTCTAAAAGATAAACTTTTCAGAGCTCAGGATTATGACACATAAATCCCCTTTTTGATTGGATTTGAACAATTAGAAAAAAAATCTAATTAACTGAACTTTAATAATAAGCCTGAGTCCCACAAAGAGGTATTCTAAACTTGCAAACTATTACCAAGAGCATATTGTGAACCTACTTGGATCTTGCAAGTAGTATTTGCTAAGAAAATATTTATATGTGTGTACATATATATGTATATATATATATATATATATATATATATATACACACATATATATATGTATATATGCACGTAATAACTGCTAATATAGGAGAAAGAACAAAATAGACTGTAAAAATATTTATTCCAAATGTATGCAACAAGGTGCAATACCTAAAATTAATCACATTCTTGTCATGTATGAAGTAGAGTAACACTGGAACAATTAAAGCTTTATTTTTTTACTTATTTATCATTTTGAAGGGTATCTACGTGCTGATACTTCGATAAATAAAATGGCAACAAAATGATGACAAAGAAAATGTATTAATTATAACATTACCAAGGAAAAGGAATAAAAACAATCTCAACTTACTGCTAAACAGGAAACTTTTTATGCTTTAGTCACTTACAGAATACMCAATGATTCTCAACTCAAGAATTTGAATTCTTTTCAATCACATATTCTCTGAATAAAATTMATTATTAAATAGATCAAATCAAATAGCAAGCAACACAAATAAGCTATCCACTGGAGCTGTTGTTCAGCAATCAATTAAAGCTTATAATTATCAAAAGCTAGGCAATCAACTTATTTTCTATTGCTTCAGCTATTGTTTGACAAATTACGTCTCTTTTTCTTTTTTAAAATTCTTTTAAAACATTTTTTTTTTTAAGATGACAAGGTTTTTTGCATACAAGGTTCCTGTTGCTCATTGATTGCCAAAGCTTGGTGATTTCTTTCTTACATCTTTTCTCCTTTCTTTCTTACACCTGAACTCCAATCTGTTAAACTGTTTTTTCTGCCTTTTTCCACACCCCATTACTATGATTGGCTTCATCTGAAGTATCTATAAATGCTTCTACTTTCTTGGATATGACAATTCCCTTGTTTAAGCAATATATTATATATAAAATACTTGCAATTGCAACCTTCCAACAGTCTTCAGAAAAGTATCTACACTTATTTGAAAATACGATAATATATTAATTGTTCAATACTTTTCAATATTTCTGTATTAAAGGATTTAGTGACTGAAAAATAAAATTGTGGCACCTTAATTTCAAAAATATATCACAAGTTATTAGCTTTTACCCAAGTTTTCATTAAAGATGCAGAGTGAACTTTGATCAGATGTAATTATTTTGAATTTTCTAAAAGAGCATTCTCAAAACCTCATCAAGGATCCTCTGAGTCTGCCTAATTTTCTGCAGTGGATAACAGGAAATGTGCAAAGATGATACAGAGATAGTAAATGTGATCAAAAAAAAAAAAAAAAATTGACGCTTCAGTGCCCTGACAAAACGTATTCTGCAGATAGCTGTATGTGAAACTTCACAGTTTTGTTTCACAGATGTGGGTGTGAATATTTTCTTCAGATCTGATCCATGTAGGTTAGCACCTCYTATACCACCGTTTCTTCAAGGTTCACTTTGAGTTTGTGGTTCAGAGAAAAGTAAAAAATGCAAAATGAAAATCAGTCAAAATCACTGAGTTCCATTTGGTTGCATGGCAAAACTGTGAAGCTTGCACAATGCTCTTCTGCAACYACACATCATCTCACTTTATCTCAAAACGAAGTAACTACATGGTAAGTAGTAATGGTAATGCAATTTTTATATAGCATGCAGTTACAAAGTATATAAACCCAAATTACACATCACATTGCAAACTGATCAAAGAATATGTTTCCAAACGTTTGCATTTCTGTATGTTTGCAGTGGCACTTTAAAGGCCCCAAACACATGTCCTTCAAAAAAATAACTGTGTGAGAACACCGCAGATTCAGGAAATATGTGATAAACATTCAACAAGGAGATTTTTTTTACCAAATATCTAAAAAGAAAAAAATAGCATCTAATGAATGTAGTGTCAGTTGTAACACAATACCAGAAGAAAGAGGAGGTACTAGAATGTCTCTGATCTTAGAACACTGATAGTTCTATTCTGTTCTCTCCAACAACATGGAAAAAATTGGTTCGTCAGCTGAACTCTAATGCCCAGTATCATTTAGATAGACACTGGGATACAGGAAACAGAGGAAAGTGACCATCTTAGTTAATCATCTCATCAATTAACACTTTTCTTGGTCTGATAAATATAGGTTTTAATACATACATTGCAATCCATGGTTTACTAACGAGAAACTTCCCTATAAAATGCATAACTATAAATAATAATGCAGTACAATGCATAATTGTACTAATAACCTGAAACACTTCATCATCAGGTCTGACTTTAGGTCATTTTTATGATACTACAATTTCAGATTTTCAGATAGGAAATTAACCTTTCTTTTCCCCTAGCATTCCTTCTCCSATTATGTTGTGCTAATCTTTTCTGCAGTTTTAGCTAGTTTCAGTTAATAAGTATTTGGCTTAAAAAGGTTTTAAACCAAAGATAATTCTGTACCCAAGTTAGAAAGTTATGGTTGGATGAGCAGACTGCTAAACAGACAAAACATACCTTAGAGGACCTGTCTTAGAAGATAATGATTAATTAACCTTTTTTCTACCCAGTGATCACAAAAAACTGGAGGGGTCTGTGTTTATCAACGATGTGGAAAAGGAAATAGTGTGTACTCATCTCTTCCAGACCAAATTGGCAGGTAAAGGGTAAGGAGAAGGAGGGGAACCAGTTCATACTCTATGGCAGGGCTACCATATAGGGGAACCTGGAGAGGCTGAAAGAATGGGCTGCCAGTAAGTAAGCTCATGAAATTCAGCACAGACTGATACTAAACCCTGCTGCTGGATGGGCAGAAATTTTCGTGCAACGTTGAAAGTTGCGGCCCGACTGGGGCAGCAACTGTGTTGAGAAGGACCTGGTGTGCTCTGCCATCAAAGGCCAGGAGGGTCCTGGGGTGTCATTAGGAACCTAGCCAAGAGGCTGAACCAATCTGATTTTATTTATACCTCAACATCTGCTACCGATGGGGTGTAAAATGWCTCTGGGGGCTGTCCCGGTGCTGGGAGCGCTGTCCCTGTCCCCRGGGAGGCTTCGCCTGRCACCGCTCAGGGCACAGAAAGCTTCCACCATCGGGCTGCGAGCGACCCCCCCTTGCCGGCGGGGCAGATCCCGGGATGGCCGGGAGAAAACGCCCGGGAAATCGGGCTCTGGAGGAGCCTCGGCACACAAAAGCGGTGACCCGCGACACCGGCGGGGCCTTTTCCTTTGGCTCCGTGCCCGAGTGTCCCGCAGCCACGGCAGCCTGTTGTTCGCCCACGGCACGGACACGCAGCTGCTGCTGCTCGGAAATGGCGCCCGGCCCGGCCCGGTCCCGCGCAGACTCCTCGCAGCGCGCAGCGCACGCGCTCCGTGTGTGATAAGTTGGTTCATGAAATCGCCACATGCCTTATTAAAACAGTTTGACGGCCCCAGAACAATTTTGCCCAGTTTGTGATACCTTCATGTATTTGGGGGAGGAAGGGCACTGCGAACGTGCAGAGAAGACTCCTGCCTCCCAACAACCCCGCCCACCAACAGTCGTCAGAGCAACCGGAAAAAAAAAAAACCAGTAAAAACACAATGCAGATCAATCAGGATCTCTGGAAACTTCTAGAAACACGACGTCACCTAGAGACAAAGAGGGTATAAAAAGGGGGCTCAGTCTACATGCGGCGTGGTGTCGTAGGTGKTGGTGGGGGGAGTCGCCTATCTGGTGTCCTAGGTGCAGCCGGCCACTCGCCTAGCCCGCCCAGATCTGTGGTTGCTTGACTAATATTTGTTTGCTTAATGCTTCTTTATTAATTAATTAATAAATTGTTAATTGGATTCTGTGATAGATTGCGTCCCAATGGCCAATCAGAGACAGTATCCAATTAAGTATAAATTTAATTAATTAATTAAGCAAGCAGCATAGTGGTCAAAACAGCGCTGGGGGGGCTGGGTAAGTCCGTACCTCCTCCAGCACTTGTCCCACGCCACTGCACTGACTGGAGTTGAAGGTCTTTCTCTTACACAGTTTTCTGTTTCCGGGTTACGTGACACTTCTGAAGATTGTACTGCATCTGCRCTGTGTTGTTGCTGGGGGGGGTTCCTGCTGTACTCTGGTGGTCRCTGGGGGAGTAGGCTCTCCTTCGCACCTCCGCAGCGTCCTTTCCTAGTCAAGGAAGTTTATGCAGGTTCCTAACAGGATATGTATATTTCTGTGCTGGCAGGTGTTTACAGGATGTATGTATATTTCTGTGCTGGTAAGTCTTACAAAACAGGATATGTAAGTTTGCACTGGATTTCATGAACCAAACTTTATTTATCACAGATTCTAACCTCTGATTAGCTATTGAGGCTCAGTTTATCACACGTGTGCCGAGTGCCGCYGGCGGGGCCCGGGCTGAGGGAGCGATCTGGGCCGCGCTTGGCTTTGTGTCTGCACCTCCTCTGTGCTCTCTGATACCTTCGCTATCCCCCTTMGCTAGGAACGCTCATCTTTACCAATAAACAGTTCTCAGAAATAATACTGGCTCGKTTGCGCTTTATTTTCATCCAAGAAATCTATCAAAAAGAATTCTCCTACACTCAGGGACAGTGCATTAAGAGGGGTGATTACCACACTTTCTTCATAGGAGGAAACCTATGCAGCCAACCTTAGGCTGTATCTAGTCCTGTGCCCAGTTTTGCCCCATCCCAATCAACATTCATGTTGATAATGTTAATGCAGTAGAAGTTTACCAGGAGAAGCTGAGAAAGGTGGGATTATTTAGCCTGGAAAAGAGAAAGCTTTGAACGGTACCTACAGAAAGATGACAGCGCTTATGGAGGGGTCATCAAAAAGACAGAACCAAGCTCCTTCACAGTGGTGGAAAAAGGATGTGAGMAATTTGCATAAATTGAAACAAGGAAATGGTCCAGCTGGATAGAAGGAAAAATTGTCCTCAAGAGAGCAAGCAAGCAGTTGACCATGCTGCTGAAAGAGGTTGATGAGTCTCCATCCTTAGGGGATGTTTGAGAGCCAGCTGGATCAAGTACTGAGCAACCTTGTGTTATCTCAGAGCTAGTCCTACTTGRTGCTAGAGGTTGGAAAAAATTGTCCTGAATTCTTTTCCAAACTCAGCTCCTTTTCAGCTGAATCATTTTATAATTCCATTATTGCCAAGGATTTTCTAAAGAAATATTATTCATGTTGAAGTTTACTGTATGTCTTCCTTTGATTTCACTGGGGCTAAATGCTGGAATGGTTTTATTTTRTTCCATATGAAGCATTTCTGTAAAAGCAGAACACAACCCTCCCCCCTCTCCCTCTCATTCATTTCTATAGAAATACTTAATCTGAGGAAAGTAGACTCTGTGGAACATTGTAACAGAAATGAAGAAGAAAAAACATTGCCCGCAGAAAAGGCAAATTTTATTAGGRTTAGTCACATAACAGGAGTTGCAAAGGTCTCTACAGTATCTTGCTATTTTGCAACAGTAAAGTGGTTTCACTGTTTGACATCCCACAAAGCATACTTTCAAGGTTATGAGGTAAAATTACTTCTGTGGGGATAGACACAAACTGATAATAAATGTTATGKGTCTACAGGTTACAGTCAAGTTTTTCTTAGCTTCATTTGTTATTTGATTTTTCCCCAATGAAAATAGACTCCTCACAATGGTGTATCTAAAGTATGTAWGTTTTATAGCTTGTTTGATAAAACCTGAAGATCTGTTATGATTTAGTGATCTGACCTCTTGCAAGTCATAGGTGATGTTTACAGTAATTTATAATACAAAGTTGAATTAGGAAAGGTATATTATTCCTTTTTTGAATACAGATTTGCCAGATGTACCCATATCTTCACATACGTAAGCACCTGGCATTGCTGTGRTGATAAATTGTGTGCAGTTACAGCCTCCTTCTGAAGGTCTCACTCTAATGGGCAACATCTTCAAAATATTTTGCTCAGCAAGCAGATAATCCAAGATTTARGGTTGGTAGGACAGGCAGGGCTAAAATATCAAGCAGACATCTTCTACAAGTGACTACTAGACAACAAACAGCCCTTAATCAATTGGTGAAGAAYGCATTAGTTTTGAACATCAGCCACAGTACTACATAAAGAGTGACAGTAATGAATTGTATTCCCATCACAAAAAGTTCATGACAGGTCTGTATATAACATATTCAAAACAATCTATGCTTTTTAAATGGCATTAAAAAAAAAAAAAAAAAGGTAAAAAAGAACTTCCTCATCAAGCGGGATGAACTTGTCACAACAGCTGTCACCAAATTCCTGGGTTTTGTGATTTTCCTGAGGTGGTGTTTTCATAGCCATGTTTTCTGGCATTCTGTGATTTTGCCTTTGGTTGGTGGAATGACTTGATGTTCAGTTGTACACAGCAATCTTTACAAGGAGCTTTCAGATAACAACCAGGACTGAAATGAAGGTGAGCAAAGAGCAGCTTCAATGACAAGGCAGCAGAGACTTGATGGCTCAGGTCAGTGGATTCAAGAGATGAGTTCAGTACAGTAGACCACTGTGGCTAACAGGGAAAACTACAAAATTGGTAGGATGTAGGGACATATCATATATTAAAAGCCAAACGTTGTTTGTTATTAAAATATTTTTTAAAAAACATCCTGATGTTATGATTCTGGTTATGTAAATATAGGAAGGAGGTACAAAACTGTAAAGTCAAAAGATTAAAGAAATATTAGCAAGGCTGGGACTGACACTCAAACGTAAATTGAAATATTTCTAATGCTTTAGTCATGTTTGCCTTCACATTGTTACTTTTGGTCAGAGACATTCACTTCAGCATACAATTTATTTTCAGTTTTGTTCTTTGTATTTATSAATTCTCTAGATGTGTGCATTTCTTTAAAATCACTAGGTTTGAAGATATATGATCACGTTACAGTTTTTTTTTTTTTTAAATGAACATATTTTCTTTCAGAATAAAATATATATTCAAGATGTTGCTTCAAGAAGCTTTTAAAGTTCACATTAAAAAAAAAGGATCTATATAACTGAGTTAAGTAAAACAGTAATATTCCAATACTTGTGATCTCTTATGTAATTTGATTTTCTCAAAGTTGTATTTACTCAACTATTCATAAATAAAATTAGTGGTTATGCTTTTAAAATTTCGTTCCATTCTTAAAAATAGCATATGTCATTAATTTCAATGATTAGCATACGTTGGTGTTAAAACTTGTCCCATATTAAATAGAGTAAATTATTTGAAAAGCAGCTATCTCTAATCATTCTTAAAACTAATATGCTGAACATATGAAATGCTCAGCATTTCAAAGTATACCAATGTATTGAGGTACCTCAAGTATCTGAAATTCAGGAGCTGGATATGATTTTGTTATGCTATTATGTTTAATAATCAGTATTAACCAGGGAAATTTATTACATTTAGCAAGGTATGTTTGAGTCTAGTAGTGCACTAAAAGAAATCTCTAGACTAGCTGTGGCTTAGTTCTGAACACTAACTCRTGAAAGAAATCCTTCTTATTGCCAAGAGGTTTAAATATATCAGATACAAAGGATCAGCTTTATTTATTTCCTGTTTGTGGCCTGATACACTAAATTTTTGTTTTAAAAAATTGAGCCAATTATACAGAGTTCCTAGTACTCTTTGGGTTTTTTTTTTATTTATTATAAGTACAGTTTGTCAATGAGTTTAAATAATATTATTGTGTAATTTATTTATTCTTAACTTGATTTTGTTTTAAACGAAGGTTCAGTTAACCTTTGTAACTTGTTCAATGAGAAAAACCAGTGATCTGTATCACCACACACAATTAATGGTTGAGCAGCCTATAATAAATGAAAATGCCATCATAGCCTAGCAATTAGTGCATGAATCATCTTCAAAAACTTACACACTTTTCTGTCTGCAGCATTTAACTTTGCTCTGTGACTAAAATTGTATTCAAAGTGAATGGCAATATTCAATTACTATGGCAGCGTATTATGGGAAATTGTCACAATTGTGATTAATAGCCCTTACGGAAAACAATTAATTTGGTGTCCTGTTGCTAGGTCAAGTATAAAAGCTAATTTCCTGGAGGAAAGAAATATGTTTATCAGCAGATCTTCTTTGATGTTTTAATCTAAAATACTAAGTGCTTCTTTCACTGTGAAAAGTTTTAGTGCATATATTAAAAACAATTTATGAGATAARAAAGAGGTAGTAACAAAAGTTTCATTGACAATACGTGTGAGTAGTACAGGAAGGACAAGTACAAGAAAAAGGAGAGTTCTCTCAAAATTTATCACAGGAAAAATTTCATACATACACAGAAATTGACAACACTAGTCAAAACTGGTTGAACCACACAATATTARTGAAATAGAACAGTTGAACATACAGGGAGTGACATTTCCCCTTCTAAAATACATCCCMAAATAAAGCTTTTCCTGTGGAAAATGGGACAGTAATTTTTTTCTATTTAAGTCCAAAAAAACCTAAGAAACAAGAGCATTGATTCTCTACCACCATTCTACACTGCGTTTCTTTAGTATATTTTTTTGCTCTGCTTTCCATCCTTTTCTGAAGAGTGGGTTGGGGTTTTTTTTGTTTTTTTTTTTTGCTGTATTTTTACACCTTGATGTTATATCAAGCCACTGATCTGTTACCATTTTCATGATTAGTATCTCTAAGTTACAAAACTCAGGGTGTTTTTTTGAGACTTATATTAGTGTAATACATTACCCATTTTGTTTTCTTTAATGTTTATAAATAATTTATTCCAAAAATACAAATATGCAGGATGACAAATTTACATGATGAATGTGTTCATGAATATTTATACCACATAATTCCAGACGTCTAAGTTATATGCCTGAGTTAGGAGAAAAGTTTCCAAACAAGCCCATTTTAATCAGTTGAACAAAGCAGGAACTTAACAAAAGCATTCTTTATAATGTCTGTCTCACTCTCTCTTCTTCTCCCTCACTCTTGTATACCCAAGTACTTTCAATACATTAGCTTACTATACAAATTATATTGTYGAAGTTGTCAGTCTTAATCATTCACATACTTTTTACCTTTTTCTTTAACTGCATTTTAATGAATACTACTTTTTTTATAAGCCACCTTCCAGTACCTAAACTGGGCCTCATGGAGGGCATGCAGTGATAGGACAAGGAGTAATGGCATCGAACTGAAAGAAGGCAGATTTCGGTTAGTTTTAAGGAGGAAATTCCTTACTATGAAGSAGGTGAGGCACTGGAACAGGTYGRCCAGAGAAGTTGTGGATGCCCCATTCCTGGCAGYGTTGAAGGCCAGGTTGGATGGGGCTCTGAGCAAGCTGGTCTAGGAGAAGGAGGTAGGAAACAGAAGATCTTTAAAGTCATTGCCAACCCAAACAATTCCTTGATTTGATGAATTTCACTGCAAAACAGTTTTCCATGGAATTTTGGAATCCTCTTTTTCTGAAGGGCAAAACACAATGAACTCTATTTTGAACTACATCACTGAGAGTAACTTCAAGCTACTGGAAGGAAAGGAAAGAGAAAATAATTATCAAATGGTTAAAGGTTAAAAGAGTATTACACCCTTTTCAAATTATAAGAAGCGGAAAGGTAGGGAAAATGAGTCTCAATACCTGGATGAAATCCCACGGCTATGATAAAACAGTTGTGTTAGAATCTGGGTTGTTTTAAGTTTGGGATGTTTAAAGATCTCCTTTCTCCTCAGGATCTTTGAAACTACAGAGAATATTTTTAGATAATTTTCTGTCATATTCACATGCTTATAACTTACCTTTGCATTCCTTAATTTATCGTGGCATCCCTTGTTCTAAAGTTGTGACACTAAACTTGGTCTGACTGTACAGTTATGAGTTTCAGGGACTTGGAGGTCAGACAAAAAGTAATCAAAATGGATCTGGAAAAAYAAAGTGATTTCTTTTTTTCATGACATTTGGCATAACTAAAATAAAAATTAAAATGGCTCATATTTATTAGTATCTAGAAATATCTAAGTAAAGAGAATCAGCACTTTGAAAACCACATTTTCACTAYTGAATTTGACATATTCAAGTTTAACAAATCTAATAAAGCAATCACTCTTCYAATATTACCTGATTTTTGTTCACATGAACTTACACACTGGGGAAATTTTGCTTATYCTTCCATAACATATAGAATCCAATTGTGCAGGGTCTGGATGTCAATGGTGTCAGTTGTTCTAGAATGAATTAAAATTATTTTCATATTTTTAATAGATTTTTCTGACATTATTTTTGCTGTTAGAATAGTCACATTGTTATATTACCAATAAAGACAATAGAAAATATTACTAATATCTGGTCAAAATCATAAAATTCAATTTTATTTTATTAGTTAAATATAATAAAAGTTAGCATTTCTTATTGCTGAAAAGAACTATAGAAAAAAACTACCTCTTTTCAAAACTGACCAGCTATGATTCAAGCACAGATTTCATGTGTATTCTGCTTTTCTCTTTGTGAATTTAGTTAAATCAATTCTCTTTTTTTTTCTGTATAATGTCATTGCTTCTTCYAAGTTCCACAGAAAGTGTACAATATTCTTAGAAGAATTTCCTCTTGACTCCAGAAATTATATCTTTCAGTCTTTCAGTAAAAAAAATGACACCAGAAAGTTTTTACTTCATGTTTGGGATTGTTTTTACTTTAAATGCTGTAACAAAATTTATTACTGCGAATCTGCATTTCTCTCAAAACCAGGAATTTAAAACAGAAAAGTATTTAAAATTTTAATATAATGGTCACATCATCTTCTTTCTTCTAAAAATGTATTTATTACAAAAGGAATAAAAAAAATCTCTAAAATTTTCTATGTGCATTGTAGAAGAACTCTAAACAATACGTGTTAYTCCTTTAAAATGTAGGTACTGCAATAAAAAATTTTATCCTGAGTTGCCCTGTGCTGTCAGAACAGAAGTGATGAATAATGCATTATTCTTCGTGTATGGCAATGTTAGTAGGCCTCAGAAAATATGTAACCATTTTATTACTATTCATTTATGCATACAGTTAATCATAAACTACAAAGGATTGTTAGTTTCAAACCCTTAAGAAAAATTTATGAGGTCAATTTTTAAAGAATTATTCCTCTGGGCTGTAATTAGTATTTTGTAGCRTATGCAACCTGATGTTATCGTAGGAGGCAATTTGAACATCTGTGTGTATTATTTGAAAGGTTTAATCCCAAAGAACCTTTTTGCTTTGTGATGTTTAGGATGCACATTACACAAAAAATGGATAAAGCAGAAGGACTCATTGCTGTTGCATTGGACTGAGAAATACACAACRGCTTTGTTTTTTGCTTTGTGTCTCAACATACTAGAGCATATAGATCCATAGAAAAAGGCTTTACATTGAAGCCTCATTTACTTCATGAAGTCAATTCATCTATTTCATGAGTTCTTCACAGCTTTCGAAGATTATAATGCAGATTTTWAAAATAGATAAATATACCTATGCAAAGATATACATACACACCTAACATTACAACACTGAAGTTGTAAACCACTGGAAATTGATCTATTTTCATCTAAGTAAATTCTTAGGAATTAAAGAAGCTTAAAAATAAGGCTGGTRCATTTCAGTATTTTTTTTTAATTGACTAGAGAAAATTGTTATCCACTTTTCATTTACCGATTAATATTAATTGTAAGAGTATAATAAAACCTGATAGTCTATTCCGACAAAACTATCAAGAAAGTCCAACAGCATGAAAATTGCACTCATCTGTAGTCAATATTTGATATTATGCCATATGTTTAAGTACAGCTCCTCACAAGAGACAGTATTAGTGAAAAAAAAAACCAAGTGCTTTTTCAAGTCTCTTCTGTCACTCCACAGTAGGAAATTTTATATGGCGAAACAGGACTCACATATTTGATCCTTGGAGATAACATTGTGGGCTTCCATAATTACATCTCTGCAGAAAAGCATTGCAATCACTGTTCCTGGTCCTGCAATAACCTTGATTCTCCCACTTTTGACGMGCTTAAATATTCCCCTAAGTTATTTTTGTTTAGATTACTTCTTTAAGTTATATAATTAGCTATCTTAAGTAATCAAGTTATCCCTTTGTCTAATTTGTATTGCTAACAGCTTTCCCCCCCCCACCCCCTSCCCTCCCAGGGAAAGTATTAAGAGTTGCAGGATGCCTTGTTTCAGTACACAAATGGTGAAATACTAACCAGATTTCATGTTTATAGGTATTTACCTTTTACCTCTGTAGTGAATTGACCCTGACCGAATACTGGACACCTACCAAGGCCCCTCTGTCGCTATCAGTGGGTAGAAAATACAAGGAAGTTAAGAAAAAGACTGGGGGAGATCACTTACCAAATACCATCACAGGCTAAAGAGGCTTGAATTTGGGTTATTAACTGAATTTATTACTAACAAAATCCGATCAGGATAATGAGAAGTAAAATAAGACCTTAAAAACACCTTCCCCTCACCCCTCCTTCCCTCACAGCTCTACCTCTTMCCCCAGCAGCCCAGGGAGACAGGAATGGGGTTCAGCTCATGTTGTGTCTGTCACTGCTCAGGGAGAGGAGTCTTTGTCCTGCTCCAGCATGAGGTCCCTCCCACAGGGGACAGTTCTYCATGAACGTTTCCAAAGTGAGTCCATCCCATAGGCAACAGCTCTCCATGAACTGCTGCAACRTGGGTCACTCTTCCATGGGTGCAATCCTTCAAGGACAGGCTGTCCCAGCCTGGTCCCCCATGGGGTCACAAGTCCTCACAGGAAATCTGATCTATCCTGGGCTCCTCTCTCCACTGAAAAGAGACTGGATCCATGAATTAGCAAAAAAGTTTGGGRAAATTGTAGAATTCACAAACCTTTTTTTCTAGAAGCCAACCATAAATATCCTCTTCACAGGTGCTTACAAATACGGGCAACAGGTGATAAAAATCTTGTCTGTTGCTGGGACCTTTTAAAATCAACTGTTCAATGTGCCGAACATATTTTGAAAAAACTCTATTCATTCCAGTACCTTTTTCCCCTTCATCCTCAGCCTTTTTTTACTCCTCTCTGCCAAAAATTAAGAAAACACATTGCTGTCAAAATTCTCACATATATCCAAGACAGGCTTTATTGACCGTGTTGTGAGGCATGTGTGTATATGAACACAAACCTCTGCATACATGTGGAGAAGGAGACACTTGTGTGTGTGTGTCAAATAAAAATATCTGTAAAGACTGATCAAATATTTAACACTTCAAAGACCAGCTGCACATGTGAGCTCTTTGTTAGAGTGTGCTGACTCCAAAGTGGCATGTAACAAAAGCAAGCAGAAAASTGCTGCTTCCAGACTGACTTGTGCATCCCAGGCTAGGCTGCAGAGAATGGTTTTGTGGTTTAAGTAATYTGAAAGAGCAAAATGCTTATGTGTTTCAATAAAAGCTGCTCATCCCTGTGCAAAAGCGCTGTGCATTTCAGTTAGTCTGTTTGCTCTCTTCTTCACTGAGGAAAGAATTGTTTGGGGTGATCTGATTATAAAAACATACAAATGAAGGGCACATGTCCAGGTTTAAAAACAAAGAATTTGGGTTACAGATTTTTCCAGAGTATTCATTACCAGCTGCATTTACTTTTTRTGGAGTGATTTTGCATAGCCAGACCCAAAGCTTATTCACTTGTTGAGCAGAATATACAATATTRTATGATGAAATTTCAGATATTTTTTATTTGGTTGTAGGATATCAGGACATGCACCCTGTGAAGCTAGAAACGAGTTCTAGTTATTTTATTTGCTCTTAATCAGATATATGATTTCAAGTGATTCACTCCTGATTTTTACCCAGTGGAATCCCAGTGGAGCGCCRCTGTTAGCTGACAAGATTGCCCATAATATCTCTATTGTACCTGTTATATCTTATCATGTCAAAGACTTCTAACAGAGTCTCTAATTTGTGAATCATTGGCAAAATAGTCCATAACAGCACCTTAAAATGTTGAGTTGTTACAGAAGAAGTAGTCTTTACCTTAAGATGACAAGACAGAATAATAAAGGTCAAAATCGTTTACAGTGGAATACAAGCTATTCTTCTTTTTGCCATTAGATGAAAGACTTCAAATGAAAAATTAAAATTAAAACATGAATGAGACTTCTTAAGAAGGAATTACCAGGACAATTTAGAAAAGAAAACAAGACAGAGGTAATAATTATTTTAGAAAGCTGGTTGAAAAGTTATTACAATTAATTACCTTTAGCAATGTCCAATAAAAGTAGAATTAATTTACCCGCTTTGTAAATCTAATCAGAGCACACGCCTAGGAGAGTGAAAGGTTAGAATGAGAGGAAATCCAGGGCTTCCCAACACACCAAAACACCCTAACCACTAGTCTGAATAATTCATTGTTAATTCTTGCCTGACACTGAGAAGTATGGTGAATGGCCACAAAATGTTCTATTCAGTCAATAATTTACCTATTAAATTTGGTTGATTTAAATTTTTGTCATTTAGTTTTATTCTATTTTCTTTTTAATTTGTAATACTTTGGGGGTTTTGTTGTTTTTTAAAAAATTCAAAATAATAGAAAAGTCACTTTCTACCTGTTTTGACTGTTTYATTGGGCTAAATGTTTCATTTCCAGGTGTCTAAAGAAAATATTTCTTTCACAAAAAGCTTTTAAAATTTCTAATGCACCAAAGCAACGTTTCTGAAATAAATCACATATTCATTAACAATGATGAAATATCKAAAGCCATGGAAGTATGACAGGGTTCAAGTGAGCTTAAATTGAATGTTCTGTCAAGGTTTGCTGCAAGCCTCTAAAATAAACTTTTAATAAATCAGCAAGATAAGAACTGAAAGTACTTTCTAGAAAGGTAGAACAGAAAGTAAATAATAACCTGAAAACAATGAAARTAAATTGTCGATTTTCAGGTAAAGAAACCATCCAATATGTTTTATGCAAAAGTGTAGAAAAGCCATCTAAAATTACTGTAAAATGTTATAGATGCACTTATATTTTGTTCTTGAATACTTTCCTTCAAATACGTGAACTAATCCAAAGAAGTAGAAATTAGTAACTCAGCTGAATATAATTAAGTCACTTCTTCATGCAGCCCAGAATTTCACCATTTGACACCTTCGCAGCAGGGGTGCATTGCTGGCTGGTGTTCAACTTGGTGAATCCCCCTCATGCTTTCCTAAAAAGCTGTTTTCCAGCCCATCCATCCCCAGCATATATTGGTGCAGAGTGGTTTTCCCACACAAATGCAGGACTCAGCTTCCCATGTACAATGACTTCATGAGGTTCCTGTCAGCCCATTTCTCCCTKCTGCCTCTGGTGGGTGTCCCTCTGCTGTATCAGCCACTTATCCCAGTTTCTTGCCATTAGCAAACTTTAATAGGGTACACTCTGCTTCATTACCCAGACCATTAATGAAGGCACTGAATGGGATTGGACCCAGTATTTAACTCTGAGGTACGCCCTCAGAGTTGCTGAGAGGGTTGCTGCCCTCCAACCAGAATTCATATTGTGCTATATTGTGACAGATCCYCACCCTCTGCATGTGGCCTTTCAGTCAGTTTTCAATAGACCTCACTTGTTTGCTCACCCAGCCCATCCCTTATCAGCTTGTCTATGAAAACATGAAATTCAGTGCTGAAAGCTTTACTGAAATCAAGGCAAACAATATCCTTTCCTCTCCCTCATCTACCAAGCCAGCTTTTTCATTGTATGTTACCAGGTTGGTGAAGCATTGACTTGCTCTTTTTTGGATCCATGCTGACTACTATTGCCACCCTCTTCATGTGCATGGAATTGTTTTCCAGGATTAGCTACTACATCACCTTCACAGGGACTGAGGTGCGACTTGCTGATCTCTATTTCCCACTGCTCTTCCTTCTTGCCCTTCTTGAAGATAGGAGTGGCTTTTGTGTTCCTCCAGTTTGCGGTTAACCTTGGCTGCACATCAGCTGTCTTCTCTACATGAAAAATATCTGTAACATTCAGCTAGCTGAAACTAATAGGTATTTAAATTTTATTTCTTTATTTCCMTAAAAAGTTGCATACAAATCTTTATGTCTCAGTCAGAAAAATGTCAGGATCCTGGAGGTGTAACTCTGCCCTTATGATTTCTCTACATGGACTTCATGAATGTGTGATTGGGCTGGTGTGGGCAAGATTTCAATCAGCAGCATCTAACTTGAAAGCTAGATGGGAACTAATAGTGCTACAGTGCATGTGGCTAAAATTTTATAGTCAATGACACTGAAATACAAATTTGCTAGACCATTAAAGATTAGAAAAATAAACTTTGTATTTTTCTATTAATTAAAAATTAGCATTTTCCTAACATATCAGCCACCAATCTTCAGCAATTAAAAAATTCCGAAATGGCTTTACAGCTTTTCTATGACAAAGACATTCTTGCAAATTAAAAGCCCAATTCTACAGTATTACTTACAGTACTAAATCTGTTAGCAAYGAGTGGTTTTTTAACACATTGATAAATATTGATTTTGCACCAGATGTTTGAGAAAGATTTCTTTATATATCCRATTCTTTGTCCAAAAGGATTATTTKCACATTTCTAAGATTTAAAGGTCATGTGCAAATCAAGTTAATTTGCTCTTTTCCTTGAAAATGAAAGGATTTTACTATTTAACTTTGAAGAGCAATATTTTATATTTTATTATTTGGTATACTTATGGAGATATGTATTCTCATTACTTTCACTCAGAGGAAAATAAATTAATTAATTATATTTATTTACCTTGGAAAAATCTGAATATTTAACAGTCAAGAAAACCAGCAGCTGAAAAGTCACTCCATGCATGGTGAACAACGTATTTTTAGTTGTCAATGTGTACTATCCTTCTTCTTTAGGGGAAGAAGGGGTTTGGGGGTTTTCTGTTCTGGGGTTTTATTTTTATTCTGTTGTATGTTTGTTTGTTTATTGTCATTTTTAAAATATCATGCATCACTCTCTATTCTTCTGTATCCAAGCCATTATTTTTATAAAAAATTTAAAGTTACAATATCGCACTGGCTCACACAATAGAAAGACCTCATATCCCAAGATACTGCATTTCTCCAACTGGTACTGAGCTCAATAAAGTATACTTTGTGACAGTGCAGCTCCAGAAAATGTTCATGTTTTCTCTGAATATATGGAACAATTAAGGTGTTACTATATTAATATTTCACTGAACTTTATTTTCATTGTTCAGTACTTAAAATCTGTGACACATTTTATGTGAAAATAAGTTTGGATCCTCCCTCCATACAATGGTTGACATGTTACGGGGGGTTTTAAGAAGCAAAAGGTATTTGAAGRCCCTAGACCTAAAATGTGGGTTTATTTTACTTTGTTAATTGATTTCTTACTAATTATCAATTACCTTAAGTTAATTTTTTTGTCTCTCTTACACATTTTTTTGTTGCTGATAAGTCAGTTTTTGTGGGTCTTTGGGAATCTGAATTTCAAGATACTATAAAATAGGATTACATCAAAAGCTTTTTTGCTAGGTACTTCTTAACTATTGATTCACTCAGAACTCTGCTTGAAGCATCCTATGTAGACGTGATTCCATATTAATCACTATCTTAAAGGTAAGTCTGTCAACCTGCTATTAATCTGGTTTATATGGTTTTTTTCTAACACAGAACAGATTTCAATGAATCTGTCAAGGATTAACACAAGTGCATCCTTTAGTATATTTATACTTACCACTAACAACCTAGTCTGTGTATGAAATGTAAGCTTTGATCAAGTTTACTTTCTTCCAGCCTCTCATTATCCAAATAACTGTGGTGATTTATACTTTTATTTTTTCCATGCTGTTGTCTTTTCTGTCATGAACTTAAACTGGAAATAAACMAAAATACCTCCTTTTCTTCCATCTGGGATCAGGGTGTGTATTTGACATCATCCAAATAGCAGCAGTATGAAACTATTCTGATTGTTATTASAGCTCACTACATACTTAAAGGCATWTTATTTATTCTTATTAAAACTTGTATGTTATTTTTTCTGAAAACACATTAATCCATTAATATGATTTAATGGTAAATAGGTAAATCCAAAACAAAACTYTTTTTGTTCTTATGGGAAAGACCACTTATAAATAGTTAAACTAACCAAAAATTATTTTTTAAATATGCAGGGATGGTTAAGCAACTCTGAGGAAGCATCTTAATTTGTACCTCTAGCATTAAGAAGGGGAGAAAAAAATTTTAATTTTACTTATCTAAATTTTTTTGTAAACAGCTTGAGGACCTCCTACAGATAGCCAATTGCAACAGCTTGTAGACCTTCTGCAAGAAATAAAATAAACCAACTGGGGTGCTGTAAAGGAAGATATGTTGGGGGTTTTTTGGTTGTTTTTTTTTGCTCTTTTGCTCTATTTCTGCTTTATTTATAAGGTTTATATAAGTAAATTACTTGTCTGGAGTGCTACTTCTGAAGCACACTGATTCTCTGTGGGGAAGAAGCCTACCAAAGCATTTTACTTCTGCAGAAAATATTTGAGCTTTAACTCAGGGGATGAGATCTGCAATGTTAAAAAGCTTTGCTTTCTAAAAGAATCAATCTAATTCGAGAATAGGGACAAACAAGCTGAAAAAAATTAAGTGCTGTGGAAATTACCTGGTCTAATGCTGACTTGGAATGAATAGGCATACTCAGAGTAGCTGTGGTTTTGTAAGCAGTGGCAGTCTTCCTTCTGTGAGCTGTTAAAATCACAGGGGAAATAAATGATATTTTTTWAAAAAAAAAAGCTCAGAATTATGCTCCTTGGTGAACTGTTCCRTCACACATCACAGATGTTGTACCTGGTTGACCCTGGCTGGATGCCAGGTACCCTCCAAAGCCTCTCATTCACTCCCTTCCACAGCTGGACAGGGGACAGAAAATAAAACAAATGGTTCATGGCTTGAGAAAAGGACCAGGAAACATCCCTCACCAAATCCTGTCATGGGCAAAACAGGCTCACATTATGAGCTACTGATTGATTTTATTACTAACAAAATCAGATCAGGATAATAATTGGAAGTCAAATAAAACCTTAMAAACACCTTGTCCCCTCCCCTCCCTCCTTCACTGCTCTACCTTTACTCCCTGCAGTGGCACAGTGAGATAGAGAAYGGGGGTTATGGTCAGTTCATCACGTTTTTGCTGCTGCTTAGGGAGAGGAGTCCTTCTCCTGCTCCAACATTGGGTACCTCCCATGGGAGACCATTGTCCACAAACTTATCCAATGTGAGTCCATCTCACAGGCAACAGTTCTCCAGGAACTGCTGCAATGTTGGACACTTTGTCATGGGTGCAGTCCTTCAAGGACAGCCYGCTCCAGCCTGGGTCTCCCACAGGGTCACAACTCCTACCAGCAAACCTGATCCAACCTGGGTTCCTCTCTGCAGGGGTCTGCAGGTCTCTGCCAGGAGCCTGCTCCAGATCCAGGGTCTCCCATGGAGTCACAGCCTCCCCTGAGGGATCCACCTGCTCTGGCATGGGTCTCCTCCATGGATACCTGCGTGGATCTCAGCATCCCCATGGTCCTTCATGGGCTGCAGGGGCACAGCTGCCTCACCATGGACYGCACCAGGGACTGCAGGGAATCTTGACTCAGTGCCTGGAGCACCTACTCCCTTTTCACTGACCCTGATTCCCACAGAGTTGCTCCTCTCACATACACTCACCCCTCTCTTCTCTGGYTGCAATTACATTTGCACAATATATTTCTTTTTTCTTTCTTAACGGTGCTATCACAGAGTCTTTACCATGATTTCTGATTGGCCCAGCTCTGGCCAGCAGCACACTGATCTTTGGCACCAGGGATTGGCTCTTCAGACATGAGGGAAGCTTCTGGTAGCTTCTCACGGACGACACCCCTGCAGCCCCTCTGCTGACAAAGACTGGCCCTATACAAAGGATGCTGCATTCACAAGATCACAGAATCACTGGATAATCTGAGTTTTACCTCACAGGGATCATCAAGTCCAAGTCCAGACCCTGCACAGCACCATCCTCAAGAGTTACACCATGTGCTTGTGAGAATTTCTAAATGCTTCTTGAGCTCCGTCAGGCTTGGTGCTGTGACCACACCCCTGGGAGCCTGTTCCAGTGCCTAACCACCCTCCTGTAAATATTTTCCTGTAAACTCTTGCTTGTTGGCCTGTTTACATTCTCAGCTGCAACAAGCTCATTACTATGAGTGAGACAACGCTTAACTCTTCTTATGTGAGAAAAGGGGTGGAAATATGTCACTTTTCACAGGAAAATCAACTTTTAAAAAACTAAATAACACGTTTCAATTACTTAAGCAAGTAATTTAATTCTATCATTACTTCTTTCAAAATTTATGTACATCCCCTCGGCTGCCAAAATGCCCCAGGAAATCACTGTTTGTAAGCAAGACACCATTCTAACTGTTAATGTCTGGTTGTAATAAAACACTTCAAACAAATCCAAGCATTTAGTGTCTGGGAATCAGTGTTAGTAATCTAATAAACTACAATCAAGGAATGTGGCCTACAGACTTTCCTGTAAATGCCAATCTTAAATGAGAATCTTGACCATTTTAAGTAGGAGATATTAATGGGGCGTGAAAGATAATTTTTGGAACCTTTCTGACTGAAAAATACACCAGTGTTAATAAAGGTTGCTGGAATTTTACACTAAGATAGCCGGTCTCTTGTCAACTAGCCTCTTTTTTTTTTTTTTTTTTTTTTTTTTTTTTTTTTTTTTTCTGAAAAGGCATCACATTAAACTCAAGGATTAGTTTTCCACCATATACTTACATTTTTTGAATGGTAGCAATTATCATCTACCCTCTTTCTCTTCCATTTTCATACTACAATGATTGACTCTATAAGGAATTTTTGCCTGCTTTACTCACTGGGATCTAAAAGACTGAAAATTTAAACCTAAATGTAAAGCAAATATTGCTCTTGCCATGGTTACTCAGTCTTCTGGATTGTGCTGAAAAATATTGAATGTTGGAAAGAGTTGCAGAAATCATAGATAAAATTAAATAAATCTGCCCCTCTTCCTTCAGATGAAATCTAGTTTTAGGATGTTCAAAATTTTAAATATTTTTAAAGTCATGTCAATGAATATTCAATTGTTTGAAATACAACTATGTAAGTGAAATCAACAGTAAAAGCAATAATACAATCTGAAAATACACTTTAAAATGTAAACTGCCATGGAATTACAGTGTAAACCATGGTACATCRTGGTTATCTGAAAATCTTCAGCCTAATACTTGTGTTTCCAACTGTTATTTAAATTGCATCTCTTTCAGTTTGTATTCAAGGTGCTTGATTAGTAGAACACACTTGAAATCCTAAGAGTTAGGCTCGCACAATAGTTATTTAGGGTTCTATTTAAACATAGAGGATGGTAATTTAATCTGTTTAGAATAGGAAAATATCTGTAAAAATATATAATGAATATATTTTTCCTTCAATAGCTGAAGGTTCCCTGTTTTGTACCTTGGTTGATGAAAAATCAGTGAGGCTGCTGCAGAATGTCAGCAGTCACTCGTGCCACAGTTGTTTTTTCTTCAGTGCACGGTGCCTTCATTTCTGCAGAGCCGCAGTACAGCACAGTCTCTGCTGTTCCAAGTTTCCTCAAAGACTCTCAAGGCAATGGTGCACAATCCTTGCTGTAACAGATGGTCTTCAGCTGTAGTTTCTCACTTTGTGGAGCTGGTASCACAGAGGAGGATTTGCCCTGAGCATGTCCTTACAAGACTTCAATGGCCTACCTGTCAGCCATCCACCACGCAGTTAATGGGCATAAAGAAAGGGCTTARGGCGTTCCTGTTGTTCATCGTCTGTGCCAGATGTCCAGAGCAGCAGAGCTGAGCCTGCAGGAGCTTTGCCTTGATACTGAGCACTTGATACTGATGCAAGATAGCAGTATCCTGGGTTGAGAAATTATTCAAAGACTGAATTTATTAAATATRTCAAATCCCACTTTTTCTTTTTATCAACAAGTTTAACATTTTAAAATATGAATACAGATAAATATACCATACTGACATACTTTATTTTGAAGATGCAAAAATTATTTACAGAAATATTAGGTATTTTGCACATGCTTTTGTTCAAATATCCATTTCTAACAATAGTAAAAGGTAGTTAACATTATATTTTTTGATGCAAGGAATACAAGAGTAACACTGAAAAATATATTGAATTTAATTTTTGTACTAGTCTGTCTTGCCATATTTAAGGGCATATGTTAGCAATGTTCCATTTTTCTCTGAATGACTCAGATTAAATAATTAGTGTTTTTAATTCTGGTTCAAAAATGAAATTAGAATTCTGAATTTCTTTTTCTTCTACTTCAGTTGTTAAGCAGCTGTGTGAGCAATTAACGTGTTCGGGAACAGTGTATTTCCCTAATACTTAATGATCTACTTCKGATAGAATTGGGCACCTTGAAGGTTTAAAATCCCTTAATAGTTGGAGGGGAGTTCACATTCTAATGATTGAGTTAATAAATGAGTGAAATGACTTCTGAGTGTGCATATGTGTGCTGCCCCAAGGAGTTGGGTAAGAGTGTAGGGTATTTTCCCGACCACACTAAGAAAAACRTGATGATTAATGGTGAAGTAGAATTGGAAGATGAAAGAAAAATATACAGAGTGAATAAATCACATGGCCTTAGTTTCTGGGATCCCCATTGTTTCTCATGATGCAGTGTACATACCCCATCCATGGAAAGGACCATGTGTCTTCTACTGCCGGGTAGGAATGTTCTCACTTCCATCCTATCCATTAGAGTGCAGTGCAGTCCTTCAACTATGGGGCTGTTGCCTAATAACAAAAGGTGAAAACCTTGCAGCAAAATGGAAAGATAAAAAAGCAATTATCTAATGAAAGTTTTCAGGTACACAAAATATGACATTKCACGTGTACAGAATTAGATTCTTATAATTTTTATAAGGTTAATTAATTTTTATATCTATCAGGGACATCCAATAGGAGATTCAGTTGCCTGCTTGGGTCTGCCCCTTGGAATAGTTGCAGGGACTTCTTTGCCTTATTTCTTGTTATGCCTTCTCAGATTCTGGTTGCAAAACAAAACATCCTTCTTAGAGATTCTCTTCTTCAAAATAAGATGAAACAGAATTTCAGGAATGTGTTAGTGAGGAATAAGCTAAACTGTGAAGGAGGGTAGGAAAAGTACTGGAAGCTATATTATTATATATTAAGTATCCATAAAACTACAAATATGAAAAAGGCTAAAAGTCTTTAGGCATCAGGATATTTCAGCATGTTCCAGTGGTGCGTATGTGGGCATAAACATCAGCTACTCACGCTAACATATGGACTCCTCAATATCAGATTAGATTTGAGAAAAAATTTCATCACCAATAGGTTATAAAGCACTGGAACAGAGTGATTGGGAACTGGTGGATTATGGATCCTGGAGGCATTTAGAAGAGGTGTAGACAGGACCATAGGGACACAATTTAGTGGTGGACTTGGCAATGTTAGGTTACTGGTTGGACTCAATGGTCTTAAARGCCTTTTCCAACCTAAGTGGTTCTGTGATTAACTATTCCCTCTCAGGTCCTGTGCAAATACTCACTAGTTTATCAAATTTGCCCCTCTTTGATATTCAGATCTGGTAATATCAAAAACCAAACCTCTAAAAGTGTATGTGTCTAAGGGAAYATGGACAAAAAGGACAAAACCACAGTTGCACATTAAGAATAAAACATATACATACAGCATACATTTTTCTAAGATTATACACTACTATGGAGAGAAAATGTTATTACATGATTAGATGTTAATKTTATCAACATGTATTTCTTTTCTATAAATTTACATTCATTTTTAAACCAGAGAAAATAATTGCTATATTAAAAGTACTCAGGATCAAATAAAACACCACAATTAGGAAATACTAATTCAAATTTTACTATGATTAGATGTCYCTTGCTATAAGCAAAGCCACTTTTTAAAAAAAGAAACAAGAAGGAATGACAAATAATCTGAACTTGTCATGGTCACTGTAGTTTTGTTTCTCAACAATAATGTCCTTATTTGAAAAAATTTAGTTACAAGCCTGAAAGTATGAAACATTTTTTCCTCAGCCTCTCAAACTGAAAATAAGAAAAATATTTAAGATTATTTCAATAAAATTTGATTATAGAATATTCAGAGAGGAGACATAAAAGGGCAAGAAACACTTTTTTAAGATATTTTAATATTAAGAGAGGTGAGTTTTAAAGGATTTTCTTTCATTCATCTTATACCAATAACCAATTTTTGAAAGATAGTTAATATTCATTAACTTAAGCATGCTTTAAAATAACAGCTAAAAAATCTAATTGCTGTGTCTTAACATACTTAATTTTTACTTTCTGTTAAGATGTAATTAAATGAAGACACTGGCTTGTATTATTAAATGTGATTTGAAAATCTCTTATTTCTCCACCAAAGAAAAAGTTTATGATTTAAACCTTATACTGAAGAAAAGAATCTAATTAATTTATTCATCAGAAAGAACTGTGACCACATCTACTTAAAAAGAGACAGCATTTTCTGAAATTTCCTTGGGAATATGTATAGCAGTTATTTCATCTTTAGAGAGCACTGCTCTTAGGCTTTGGACTTGCAAGGCGATGTGGGGCTAGTTACATGAAAAGAAACTGACTGGATCATCTTCAAATCATTTTTATAATTCTGTTACAAACTTAACCTTGGAAAGTGATGTGATTTAACAAAGAAGAGTAGAAAACTGTGTGTGACACTTCTCTAAAACAGCTGAAGGCTTACTGCCAGCAAGAACTGTGATCAGAAATGTTTGACAGGCTCCATGGTTAGGGAACACTTGCTAAACTCTGTTTGCTTCCTTCAGTGTTGTGTTTCGGTATGCATAAAGTGACAGTGCAGAGGTGGCTGTGGGGGAGAGAAAAAAAAAGATGGAAAAAAGACAGTGACTTCTTACAACACAAAATGTAAGAGAGCTTTCATACTTCCTTGTATAAAAAAAAAAGCATTTAAATTTACACACATTTTTGTCTTCAATACTGTTTTGAGAAGTTATTAGGAAATTATCTAGTAAGTCAGGTGATCAACTTGGTAACATTAAAAATRTGTCATCATAAAGAATTGTATTTATAGAGAAAACATTAAACCAAAACTAGTTTTAAAATAATATTTATCTTTACATGGGTTTAGCACAGGAACCATAATGCTGTACACTCTTTGCTAGAAGTGGCGAAAAAAAAGTAATGTACTATTGCATTTTCATCTTACGCTAGGTTTGTGACATTATATTGATTTATTGCAGTGCACAATAATATACAATTAATTAGATTCTTACAAAAAAAAAACCAAAAACCCTGTGATACCCTGCTTTAATATCTTTCTATGAAGTTCACAAGCTTCTGAATCTTTTAATCTCTTGCTTGTCATTGAATCACAATAGGCACCAGAAGTATGCTGTCTTCATTTTATTAATGGGATTAGACAGTCAGTCATCATTGACATAGAGGGTGGGTAATTTTGCTATTAAAATCTCTGCAGTAAGGTAAATACAAGAAATAAGGTAAAATAACAAGATGTTTTTTAATGAAAATTGTTAAACATGGATATAGGTTTTGGTGGTGTAAAACTATTGTACCTAATTATTTTCATAACTTACTTTATTTCTTCTGAGTTCCTTTTTTTTTTCACCTTCCGTCATAAGGAGAAGGCTCCCTTCTGTACTCCCCCTACTTAGTTTCCACCTTTTGAAGTGGTGTTTTATTCTGTGGGGAGTATGATGTTTTAAATGCTTAATGGGTGGGATAAAGTGTCTGGATTKTTCGGACTAGATTTGGGGAGAGTTAAGCAATTCATGATAGAAACACACAACATCCAGCACACATTACAGTGGGAAGCCTGTGCCTACACAATAAGGAGGGTAAAGCAAATTTAACTTCTGAAGACTGGGGAACTTCTGTTTAAGGTAGCCCTTTGAGTTATTTTGCTGCCAGAAGAAAGCTCGGTCTAGGCTTCCAAAGCAAACTGTGTCTGYATGTAAAGCTGGCAGTAAGTCTGTGCAATTTCACTCTCAGAAGGGCTTGTTATTGTAAGCTTGGAGTGGGCTGACCACACTTACATTGTGCAGATGTGCCCTGAAGCACCAGGGCAGCGACTCCTGTCCATTTAGAATTCATAGCATAGAGTGATCTCCTGAGGATGCCTACAAAGTAATTGTTAGCGTATATCAGGTTGTTTTGATCAATTTGCCTTCAGATATTTTTTAAAAGGAAAAGGTTGACTGCCTTTTTGTCAGATGGCAGTGTGTCCTTATGTGAAAAATTTCTTGCGTTTTATAGCACTATTTTATTKTTAAACAGATAGAGAAGAAAAATAGTTTTAGATAGGGCAAAAGGGAGCTAGCCCAGTGGGTAAAAAGATAATAAAATCTTAAGGAAAAACAGTGAAATTAAAACACAAGCTCTAGAAAGAGAACAACTCTTTTTAGATTTAAGATGATAGCTTAAAATAGATCCTGATAATTTGTCTTTCATACTAATTTGAAGTGCTTGAGTTATATTAACATTTGGCTCAAACAATGCTAGCTATGTGGAGAGCATTAAGATCTCAATTTTGCAGCAAAGCAAACAAAACAAAGCAACAGTGGAAGATTTTCAATGAAAGATAAACAATATATATGTATTGTCCTCACATTTTTCAACTATCCCAAATTACAGTTTTTGAAAAAGAAATTGGATATGCTTGCAACACCMTTAAAAATAGGCTTATTTAACTTCTGTATTGGATAGTACCTGCTATCCCTAGAACACTCTTAATATAAAATTTCTGGGAGTTTTATGTCTCTGGTTTATAGGTTTATGCAAGGCTAAATGGTAACTATAATACTTTATGTAGAGATGGAAAATTTTATTCTTATTCTTTGTAAATTGGCATCAAATACAGGGTTTATTTGATGTGTAGAGCCTATCAGAACATTTTTGTATTTTTTTTTTCCTTCAACCGTACTTCTAAATGTTTTTATKCAGTACTTTGCTCATAGCATGAAATCAGCAAGGAATTATTCTTTCTCCTTGTTTCATCTCATAAAATATAAAACAGTTTATGAATTTTGTTGGAGTTCATTCTAAGGAGAAATACAGGTATTGGTTATAGCTCTCTTCAAGAGCAGGTTCTTAACTCATAATCACAAATTTTAAAACAAAACCCATAGTGATTAAAAGGCGTACAGATTTCTTTTTTTGAGAAATAGCCTATTTGAAAAATGTCATATGGAAATACTAATTTATCTTCTTTGAGGGTCACAATGCCTTTTAACCCATGTCAGTCTTTTGGATAAGGTTTGACAAAGTATTCTCCTTGAACCTTGGAGAAAACTACATGGGAAGCAAGCATTAAATTTCRTATTATTTCAATTCTATGCTCTTTGAGTGTACCAGGATGTATTGGCTTTACATACAAGTATTTTATTTCTSTCTTATTAATTTCCATCATTTTTACCAAAGGGGAAAGAAAAAACCCAAAGAGACAGGCTCTTGAAGATTAAAGTTGTGCAGCAATACCAGTGTCATTGTGATATGCTCTTACTTGAATGGTTGAATCTGCATCTAAACATGTAATTTGAAACAACACCTACTACATGCACAGCTTCTTAAATGTTTAGGAACTGGTAAAATTGTAATTAATATGGTGACGTATGTGTTAGCTGCTCCACTCTCAATTCAGGAAGCATTATTTTTTTCTTACTACTGGAAAACTTCTAACCTATTTATAATCTTTAAATATTTATATTAATTTTTTTTTTCTTTGAAAGGTTGGAACACTGTAGCTAGTTTAAAAATATGGTCAAAATCTCTCCAAAGGTCAGCATGTCATTTTTATTCTTTTTGTATGCCAAGTGTCTGTGGGTGCATTCACTTAAGGGCCAGTTCTCATTTCTTTTATTCCAACTTAATAAGTGTTGGTTTTTTTCAGCATAGATACCTAATTTATGATCAAAATATCAACTAAAATATCAAGTGAACTGGCCTTTACATATATTTTCTGCATCTAATTTCTTCAAAAGAAAGGAAGAGGGGGAGGAATATAACTAGAGAGACAAGACTTTCAGAAGTAACCAGTTTCCTCAAGCAGTTCATAGAAAAAATACATGTCACCAAATCTTATACCAGCCAGGTTCTCTGAGGTCATCTGAGAAATATCTCTGCTGCTTCTGTGTTGAAAGTTCCAAAAGAAARCAAGTTAAAAGCAAAACATATGCTTGACTGATTGCTCAAGAATTGATAATCAGGCTATTCTTAAAACTTTGTTTTTAATGGATTTTTTATTTATTAGYAAATATTTGATTTTTCAGTAACGTGTTTCCACAGAGCCACCACCAGCATGGTTGAGGGATTCATCTGTGTCCTGCTGTGGGTCCCTTGAGGCCAATTGGAGCCATCTGAAACCAGCTGAGCCTGGCACAGAGCAAGGCCAGCCTCTCCTGCCGTGGACACSCAATGCACAATTTCATACTCTCTAAATTAAAGTTAGGCTGGTTTCCTGTAACTGCTGCTCCAGTTTTCTGTGACATAAGATTCTTGGTTCATTGGTTATTGGACTTTCACATACATTATCTTTAACTGCTGGTTTGAGTAGCCAGAGGTCTGTCCTCTAAACACTTCCAAATGCTCACCAGTTTTCTTCCAAAATATCTATCAGGTTACTGAGGTAAAATTGTATTCTTCCTAAYCAGCATGGATACCAAGATTGTGGTCTTACCAAAATTGCTAGGTGCCTGCCACCTCTCTGTTAGACCCATAATCTAGAAGGTAGCTGAACTTCAGTCTTGAAGAAAAGACACTTAAASCTACCATTAATAAATGTGAGAAGCTTCCCCATTAGAAAGTAGGGCAAAAGTCCAGTGGTGTTAGAAATGCTGTAGGATTTTAGGAATGGTAAAGGATCTGCTGAAGTTTATTTATTTCTTGGTTTCTAACAAGATTATTAACTCTGTAAGAGTATTATATCCTCAAGCCTTAGCTGTGGAGACTACTCACTGCAACCAATAGGCTGGGGCAACATTCTTCTTTTGGTGTAGAAAATGCATGATGCTTTCCTGAACTATTAATTTATGAACTTTTGTAATGCCTCCTCATGCAGGTTCCCATAAATAAGACAGAAAGATTAAATGATGGTCCTGGTCCTCTAACATTCAGCAGGAATGTATTTCCTTATTAGTTGATGCTAGGCTGTAAAGCTTGGCMTGCTAATCACATTGCATATGTGGAAATGTTACCTTTTGAGCATTAAAACTCTATTTCKGACTTCTAACTTTCTTATTTATCTCATGTAGGAGGACTTGTGTCTCACCAAATGTAATAAATGAGTCTTGTCATAAGGTTGTGCAGTCTCAAAACAGAAAGGCAAGACTGAACAGAGCTGGGTTAAGGCCCAGACTGAAAGAAAGAGGATAAGAAAAATTAGATTATTAATCATGGGTGATGACTTTAAAGTGTCAGACTTATGTTTTATTTTGTTTTGCTTTGTGTTTTTTTTTTTAAGTACTATTATGAAGTTCATAAATAAATATATGTATACTTAAGACCATAGTCTAAAAAAAAAAAAAGTGTCTGAATTAAATTTACATTGAAATTATTAATCCAGATAAATTTAAATACCTACTTTTCCCTAATAATATAGGTTAAATTAATTACATTTATTCCATTCCTACGCCTATAGGGAAATGATGTAAACATGACTGCTCTGTTAAACAGATCCTGTCTCATAGTGTGATTCCCTGCTTTCAGTGTGGGCAATATATCACCTATTTACAAGAATTATAATACTCATAAAACCCATAAAAATAGAAATACTGATAAAGGTGATGTTATTACTGAAAATCCCTATTAAAACCAACTGATCTTTGATTCCTAGATCTTGCTGCAATGGGTATTCCTGCTACTATTACAGCTTATTGTCAAAGAAAATTAAAATATATTGGAGATAAAAATTTAGGCTGGACATAATGAAAATCTGAAATTCTTCCCTAAAAAAAACGTTAATTCATTTTAATTTGTTAAGTTTAGGCTCTTCCTTGAGACTGATTGCCCTAGCACTTGTTTCCAGCCATATCTGTACACAAGTCTGAGTAATATCCTTTTGTCCATACAAAGATGTCCTTGCAGACAGCGTGTTCTGTGGTATTCTGGGACTGCATTTTGTTCACCCACGAGTTTAGCCTTGGTTGAACACAATCACTCTTGCTGACATGGACCTGAACTAAAGTGTACCACATGCTAACCAAATTTTTCCAGCTACACAAGCTGAAAGTCAATGTATCAATGACCTACACCATGCTGAATCACCCTGTGATAGTCCTAACAAAACAAAAAAGTTATCATTTCATAGTCAGAATGGTAAGCCCTGAGAGAACTTGAAGGGACAGACTTTAAATGAGCATGATCTTTCTTACACTTAATAATATATATATATACACATCTCTTCTTCAGGAATGCTGGCCAGAAGCCAACCAACAAAATTCATCTCTGATAATTTTTAGAAACAAATTTCAAAGCACACAGTTAAAACACTATAATAAAAAAATGAAAATGTAGTCCCCAAAAAATAACAATTAATTGCTCTTTAACCATTCAATAGTTCTTTTGTCTGATAAAGGCCCCTATGAGTTAACTGGAAAACTGGCAGAATGATCATTGCTTCAGCAAAGCCATGGCATATCAGAGCTGGTTGGGCTACTAACTAAGCAATTTGAAAGCTCCTTGGACTTCAAGATTAGCTGCTGTAGGGGTATCTTTATTTATAGCAAACGACACAGTTGAAATAGAATAGAAATACTAACGAAAATGATTGAATAGAGTGAACTAGAGTGAACAGACCTAAAAAATGTAATTGTTTTAAAACAAAAAAAAAAATCACATGTTCTTTGCCGTCCCACACAAAAAACTTCCTCTGTAGTTTAACCCCAACCAACAAAGAAGACCCACACAGCTGCTCATTTCCTGTCTCCCCCAGCAGGACTAGGAGGAGAATTGGAAGGGTGAAAACTAGAAAACTTGTGGGTCAGATAAAGAAAGTTTAACAGGGAAAGCAAATGCTATGCACAAGCAAAGTAAAACTGAATTAATTCAGTGCTTCCTATGGGCAGACAGGTGTTCAGCCATCCCCAGGAAAGCAGTGTAACACCACAGGTAATGGTGACTTGGGAAGACAAATGCCATCACTCCAAATGTTCCCTCCTTCCTTCTTCCCCCTAGTTTGTATAATGGTCATGATGTCACAGTATTCCTTTGGTCAGTTTGGGTCACTTGTTCTGGCTGTGTCTCCTCCCAGCCCCCCATGCATGCCCAGMCTCCCAGCCAGCATGGCAGTACAAAAAGCAGAAAAGKCCTTGGCTCTGTGTAATCCCTGCTCAGCATGACAAAAACATCTCTATATTATCAAACCTGTTCRGCACAGATACAACACAGCTTCATATCAGACACTRTGAAGGAAATTAACTCTACACCAGTCAAAACCTGCACACTTCTCTAGTCTCAGAGAAGAAAAWTYTTTTGTTAAGTCCCAGTGTCTATTTATGAAGAGAAAAATGAACATTTAACATTGGAAAGCACAGACTTCTTTTCACATGGGGTTCCTCTCTAAGTTTTGCTTTCCATTCTCACTTGAAAAAGTGTGTAACAGGTCTTTTTAAAAAACGATATAATCATATATGAAATATTTATAATCATTATAAAAAGGATATAATCATATATGATTATATCCTTTTTTAAAAAAGGATATAATCATATATGATTATATCCTTTTTTAAAAAAGGATATAATCATATATGAAATAAATAGTATTTAATGTATGTTCTGACAAAAATCAATCACAAACTAAATACAGCTAAAGCATGTCTATTCCCCACCCTTGAAAATATAATACATTTAATGTGAGTGTAATACTCTGTCTTGYAAGAACTGTAAATTAACCTGACATCAGATCAGCTGAGACTTGTTAAAAATTACTTTCCTTTTAAGCATTATTAAGATCCAAAGAGTCAGTTTCACTCTCAATAAATTATCAGCTATTTTCCTGTAATGATGCTCACTGTCTCATCTTGCAGTCTGTCTAGAAGGAGACATTCAAGAACAGTGAGCTGCATTTATTTTCATTGGAGCTAAACACAGGACTTTAGCAGACTTCTGAGTGTTCCAAGCTTTGGCWAGGTTTTCTTATTTATTCAGGCCAACATTCATATGAAAGCCAGAAATAAAAGATTCAGTCTTTGCTGCTAGTCTCATAAGAGCAAACTATGTTGGTTCTGTTTTGTTTTTCTTCATCTATGGAAAATTTAAGATGCTTGTGAGATTATACTCTGAGTAAAATGTAGAAGAATRTCAGTAAGTGGTAATAAGAAAAGGATGCATAAACCCATATATTCTGCTAATTTAAACTTACTTCCCAATAGCTTTAGCAGAATATCAGAAAGCTACTGTAGTCAATAGACATCTGTAACAGAGATGCACAAAAAATACAGTGCAAAGGAAATGCAATGCAAAGAAAAAGCAAACAAAACCATCAAGCATAAAAATACCATATTAATGTTTTATTGCTGATTTTCAAAAACATGGAAACTACACAAAGAGAAACAGCTTAAAGTTTTCATATATATAGCTATGTGAAACTTCACTGAGCCTCGTAAAATAGACAAAATAGAGAAAGAAACTTCCGTTATTTTCCATATGTATTTATTTTTTTGAGATGTTTAGTGAATAAAGAGGTAGAAAATTTCTCAATGGCTATGAATACTCTCTAAAATATCTCTGCAAGAGCTCTTGATGACATTCTAGACTGCCATACCTGATGTTCAAGGCTAAAAGCAGCATAAAATAAGAAGAATGGGAAATGCAGAATTAATTATATATAATACTGTGATCAAATTTTTTTCCATATGTAACAGTCCTGTTAATTTAACTGACTTTACATGAAAAAAGGGTGAAAGACTTAGATTCTTTTAGTCTTCTGATATTGGTACTGCATACATGCTTTGTTGTTGTGGCATACGTTTCATTTTCCTTTGATTAAAAAAAAAAAAAAAAAAAAAAAAAAAAAAAAAAAAAAAAAAAAAAAAAAAAAAAAAAAAAAAAAAAAAAGAAAAAAAAGAAAAAAAGCCTAAGAAAGCAGCAAAACCTTGTTGTATTCTAGGGGGAAAGGATTTACTTTAAACAGTGATATGTTTTAGAAGTGTACTGTATCCAAACTGTACTGCTTTTTGGGTTTAAAACATTTTCAAACAATATATAATAAGGCATCTTAGGATAGAGGTTGTATGTTGTCTGGACAATGTGACTTTCAAASTTCAATTTATTTTGGAAACCACTATTGTCTAATTATTGATCTCATCTCTGTAATATTAACTCTGATTCTCTTGAATGAGAAATGACTGGTATTTGTCACTGGTTAAAAAGTGAAACTTGTTTATTGTTAACTAAATCTCTCAAATTAGCTCTGTGAAAAGGAGAACGAGACTAAATTTTATTTCTATCACACAGAATCAAATTAGATCAAACTAGATCAAATTTAAAATCATAGATCAAATTCATCACAAAAAGAACATAATCAGGATCACAATGTCAAGGTGAAAATGATAGTATTGTCAAGTGAAAGAAGTTTTTCAGCCTTGTTCTAATTGTCTTTATTGAACTATTTCTTTCTCTTTATACCTTAAAGATTGGATATTATCCTGGAAGTTATAGCAAAAAATCATTGATGTTAGTCAAGTCACTCAAGACATTTTTAACAGTGTAGTCTTCATTTTTGTGCTTGCTTGTTAGGCTTTAATTTAGAGTTTGATTTATTGAAGTGCAAATTTTGCATGTACTTTGAGTGAAAATTGGCAGAGCTTGTATCATTGCTTAGAGCAAAAGCTTTTCAGCAGTTCCTTAAATCTGTGCTATCACATCTTCATTTTGAAAGGATGACACTTTCTAATAGGTAGTGTTTTGAATGGCATGTTAAGTAAATTTTCTAAACAAAAAAAGCCTAACAATCAACACTCCTCCATCCTCACCAAAAAAAAAAAAA
>NW_026623917.1:46664-61339 GCF_030028575.1 Malurus melanocephalus | reverse complement strand
CTTTCTTTCTTTCTGTGTTACCTTATTTTCTTATTGATCTGCATTAAAATGTATACAGCCTGGAGCATGAAAGCACATTAACTCTGTGTGCTTTCTTAATTGTAATCCTGACTGGAAAGAGAAAAAAAAAATCTTCTGAGTAGTAAATGTAAAAAACTTGCCAGGAAAATGTATTGAAAGAACTTTTCATGGGAATTTTGTTGTTTTCAAGCTCTTTCTGTTTGTTTTAATCTGCTTTAACAAAAACAACAAACAGACAAGGAAAAACAATAACAAAAATACCCMTGAATATTAAAGGAGTTTGTGGTTTGAAACTTTTCCATCACACATTTATGCATGGAACTTACTTCATTTTCCATCCTGAAATCCAGAATTAAACATATGAATACAAATAACTATGCCAAAAGAGAATATTTCTCTGTTCATAATCTATAATTGAAATCATGTCTAAATGTGCAAAGTGGAAGAGGTTGTCTTTGACTCAGCAGGAACCTGAGCTTTGGAGAAAATACTTAGTGATTAAAAGTGAAACTTGGTGTATATTTTAATCCTTTTTTTATTAATTGCTTTGACCTCTTAAGAACATCTGTCCAAACTCTGCATCTATAGTCTATTGTTAAATATGTCTATTTGGGTTTTTTCTTCTAGCTTGCATTACCTGAATTTTTAATTAAAAACTATTTATATCAGAATTTATATGATTCAGAATTACTCCTGGATTGTTTTGATGGAAAACTTCACAGTAAATTATTAGAAATGCCCACATTATCAGTTGCAAACTGTTAGAGAAAATTGTGTCATTCAGTGTCTSTCTATCATTACAATTCCTTGAAAGCATTCTATGCAATACATTCCTTTCATCAGTTCTTCCATGCTGAGTGAGCAAAAATGCAATGCACRTATTTCTTAGGAATAGGTTGGAAAAGATGTCCAAGATAATTGAGACCAATTCTCGACCAAAACCACCCTGTCAACCAAATCATAGTGCTAAGTGTCACATCTGTCATGTCTTGAATGCTGTTAGGGATGGTGACTCCACTGCTTCCCTGGGAAGTCCATTCCAATGCTTTACAATAATTTCAGAAAGAAGAAATTCTTCCTAATGTCCTCCCTGAATCTCGCCTGGTGCAGCCAGGTCATTTTCCCTTGTCCTATCTCTGCTTGCTTGGAAGGAGAGGCTGACGCCCACCTTTCTACACCCTCCTGTCAGGCAGTTGTAGAGAGTGATGAGGTCTCCTTGAGTCTCCTTTTCTTCAGGCTGAACAACCCCAGCTCCTGCAGCCACTCCTCATGTGACTCTTGAGCCTTCCCCAGCTTCACTGCCCTCCTCTGGACACACTCCAGCACCTCAATGTCTTTCTTGAAGTGAGGGRTCCAGAACTGGACACMCGATTCGAGGTGTGGCCTCACAAGTGATGAGTACAGCAGGGCAATCACTGTCTCTGATATAAGCCAGGATGCTTTSGGATTTCTTTGCTACCTGGGCACATTGCTGGCTGAGAGCTGATCACCTCTGCTTATCATTTGGAACATTCCATCCTTAAAATAATTTGAATGTAAAGAAAACCAAACAAATACAGAATTTTTATGTTTGTGACCAAGAAGTTTTTAATTGCTGTTAAGCATATACAGTATTCATTGAGAGAAATCTTAAAGAACTGAATTCAGTTAGTTACAGAGCCATAGTTCCAATCCTTCAAAAAWTATATAATGGAAATTGCTCACAGCAATATACAATTCTAAAGCCAGTAAAAGAATTTTACTTTATCCAAGCTCAAAATATATTGTAACTCATGAATTCTATGGGTTTTCTTACTGATTCTTTTTCTTATCATTTAAATGACAGAATGTTCAGTTTTTTTGAAAATTTCTGGGTGGTGTTTAGAGACAGAATGTCAAGACCCCACCTCTATGTAGTTCTCTACCTAGAAGCTTTAAAATAGTTCATTTCATTCTGCTAGTGCCATTGGGACATTAATACCTCAAAAAACAGAGTTATCCTCAACTATCTGATCTGACTAAAGTATGAGTAATTTGMTCACCTAGCTGTTATTGAGGACACTGCCTTCCTTTTCCACAAGAGCTTTCCACATCTGAAAGCATTCTGTGCAATAAATTCCTTTCATCAATTCTTCCACGCTGAGTGAGCAAAAATGCACAAGAGCCTTCCACATCAAAAGCAGAAGTTTTGTATGGACTTTTTAAAGCATCTGCATCTAGMAAAAGGAGCTTGGAGATTTAGCTTTCATTTCCACGTAAGCATATTGCATTGTGGGGGCTTGGGATTCTTTTTAGTAGTTATTCTGTAAGGACTATTGTAGGYGACATCAGTGGAAAGGTCAAATCTCATATGCTATCATAGTGATTGTCAGTAGCAGGAACAAGGGAGGTTTTGGCAGCAAATTATCCAAAGAGCTCCAAAGACTATAATCATAGTAGACACAAGCTATGATGTGGGAAGCACAGTTCAGTGAACATGCCTCAGAATAATTTTTTTAATTTTTTTTTTTTTTTTAAAGATACCTTTATTGGTGGAGACACAAACAAAAAGGCTGTCTCCAGATTAAATGGTTTTGTGACACTTCTATTTATTTTTCATACATGTCATAGATAAAAGGTCATTAGAAATTGCCAAAAGATTGTAATAATTTAAAAAGCTAGACTAGACATCCTGGATCAGAAGGTTTCACCTCTCCCTTCTCTCAAATAACTTTTCCAAATAMAGATTTAAAACAGATATTGTCACTAAAATAGATTTAATCCCAAACTGCATTGTTGACTGTTAAAGAGAAACACCTAAATTACATGTTGCAAACCTAAAATTGCAAAGTATTTCCTTCCAAGAGAAGTATAAAAGACAGCTAGATAYGTTACATTTCTTTTTCTTTAATTTGGATCATAGATTCAAAAATTTTTCAAAGAAAATTGTACCTTTTGGAATGTGTTCRGACTGCACACTGAAATATCACTCATGATATGTATCCATTTGCAATCTTTTTTTTTTTCTGCAAGTGTTTGTAGGTAGTTTGTTTTTTGGTTTTTTAAAATTTTTCTATAATATGTGTGGACCAGATTATTACTTTTGTTTCTTTGATGTAACTTGATATTTTCAGAGACTATAGACTGCATAAATAATTTTGAGAGAGTTAAGCTTTTGTAACTTAACGTCCTAGATTTTTTTTCTACCTTTACCAGAGCTAAAGGCATATAAACTGTCTTTTACTGAAACCAGAAAAAAAAAAAATCAAGCCTAATTACTTTTTCTTCAGTAGTACATACCCATTTCAAAAAAAAAAAAATTCAGACTCCTGTTTAGTCACTTCAGAATATTTTGGATTTTTTTTTTTTTTTAATTTACAGACAGAAGTGAGTATTTCCAATAATTTATGGTGGGTTTAGAGAAGTATAGATTCTGTTGTTTGCATTCTATTTCCTGTTGTGGTTTGGGATGTTTTTTGGGTTTTGGGGTTTTTTTGGTTTTTCTTTCTGTTGGTTTTGGTTTTGTTTTGGGGGGTGGTTTTTGAGTTGTGATACATTATTGACTGATATAAGAAACTAGAACCTTGATTCAAAAAGTGAAGTGATCTTTTCACTTCAGACCTGTGAAATGTGAGTCAATGCCATGCATTTGAGGAAGATGAAAGATTGGGTGTGTCAGAGASGCACAGTCATTTCAAGGGGATAATCCTGCATAATTTATGAGAAAAAAATCAAGACAGGTTCTGTGTATTTGCATGAACAAGTAGTTAGCTGAATCTATCAAAACAAATGTAATCCCATTCATCACAATGAACATATACCCAGTTTTACCCTGCTGTACCTCTCTGATGATCATGATTATAAATATCTGYATTTTTCCGTAGCAGTGCTAACAGAAACACCTTATGCAAAGGTAATTGGAGAAGCTGTATAAAAAGTGATTTGGGTGAAAAAAAGCTACTTGTTTTAAAAACTCAAAATTTGTTCATTGCAGATTTTAAATTACAGGATRTGCAAAATTTCAGAAACAAAACACTTTGTTTTTTTCAAACAAAATAGAACAATCACAAATTTAAAAGAAGGCTAGGTGAACAAAGAATACAGCTTTGTCTGTTTTCTCTGTTTTGCTTTGTGGAGAAAATATTGTAGAAAACCCCTTACCTCTTCAATTTGCTGTTTCAACTCCTTGGCTGGTAAGCTCTTGCTGACACAAGAATAATTATAAAATCAGATTTAACACCTCAGGTTGTCCATAGGTAGAATTTCTTATCCATTCAGTACAGCAATAGCAGGATTTCTGGTTTTTTGGTGGCTATTTTATGCAAAATATTKGATTGGAATTATTTTTTTCTCTCAAAGTTACAATTTTGTATTTTGTGGCAGAGTCTATATTTAGTCTCAAGAAGTCTAGGCTATAGTGTAGTCCCCAGTTTCGCATACATTGCGAGAAGGCAAAGAGAGAAATGGACAGTTCTGTGTTTGAGTCCTCTTTGCTTGTTTTATAATTGTGATAATTTCTTCCCTACACCCTTCCTGGTACTAAACACTAGTGATGCTGGTAATAAGGTGTTTTTTCTTTTTTTTTTTTCTCATATCACTCACATCATGTTGTAGCTGCCTATGAAACACAAGAGTTTCATGATCTACAATCTCAGGCACAGCATATGTGTGGCAATGAGTTGCTACTGTAATCCATGACAAGAGGATCAGGTATCAGTGTACCTTCGGGGTGCTACAGCACATTATCTGCCTCACCCATTTTCCAGCTTTAGAAGATCAGCAGAGAAATATTTGGCTTCCACTGCTATGYACTGATTGCAACCCATTAGTGTTCTTTCCCTTGAGCTGCTTGAGGCGGGGGGGAGGGGAGGCAGAAGAGTTAGGAATGAAGAAATAAAGCTTGATGAGGGGTTGATGGGGGAAAAGTATTGAGGTTTTTGCCTTTGTTCCTCACCATTAGTTTGTTTTTAATTGGCAATAAATTAGTTTTCCCAAGCTGAGTCTGTTTAGCCTGTGGTGGAGATTGATAAGTAATCTCCATGGTTTTTTTTGAACACATTTACTTCCTGTCTTATTTTCTTTACCTGTGCTGTTGAATACTTGTTGAAGCCAAGTGTAAGGTCTTGCAGCTGGATAGGGGCAACCCTGAGCACAAATGGGTGAAGAATGGATTGAAAGCAGTTCTGACAAAATGGATTTGGGAGCCTTGTTTGATGAGAAGCTCAATGTGACTCRGCAATGTAGGCTTGCAGCCCCAAAAGCTGCCCTTGTCCTGGGCTGCATCAGAAGCAGCAGGTCAAGGGAGGTGATTCTGTCCCTCTGCTCTGCTCTGGTGACACCCAGCTGGTGCAGGGTGCTCAGCTCTGGCTCCACAGCATAAGAAGAAAGTGGATCTGTTGGGGCAAGTCCAGGGGAGGGCCATGAAGAGGATTGTAAGAATGGAGCACTTCTGCAATGACAACCTGAGAGAGCTAAGTTTGTTCTGCCTGGAAAAGACAAAACTCTGGGAGGCCTTAGAGCAGCCTTCCAGGACCTTAAGGGATCAGGAAGAAAGAGGGAGAGGGACTTTTCACAAGGGTATGAAGTGATAGGACAAGGGGAATGACTTTAAACTGACAGAAGTTAAGGTTTAGATTAGATATTTTAGAATTTATTAGGATTTTTTTTTACTCTAATAGCAATGCTACACTGAAACAGGTTTCYCAGAGAAGTCGTGGCCGCCCCATTAYTGGAAGTGCTCAAAATAAGGTTGGATGGAACTTAGCATGAGCAGGACTAACGACAGGAGGTAGGAACTGGGTGATTTTTAAGTTCCCATCAAACCCAAAAGATTCTATGTTTCTATAAAACATTCAGATTAAGTTAATAATTTTCAAAGGAAAAATAATTTCCTTCCAAGAACATCAAATATTTAGTAGTTTGGAAATGAATCTTGTATTATTTGCCATAATCTCCAGCATTATCTGCTTGCTGCAGAAGTGTGTGTGCTGTGAATGTCTGTGGAGAAGCGGGAAAGAACTGTCAGCTAATAAGTTATTCTCTACTTTCTTCTTTCAGTAGTTTTTGCCTRGTTTCTGTCACTTAAGTTAATGCTTTTACCTTCATGAAAATTGMTGATTATGATTGATACAAAAAATCATATCTCAGTGAAGTAGATTATATATTACATTCAGAGTCTGTGACACTGCTTTGCCTAAWGTATGAGCATTTATATTGACATGTCATAATTATGTTATTCCTCGTGCTTTTTTTTTTTAATTAGTTAGCTGAGACCCAATGTAAAAGACCATGTTTGCAGAAGGTTTGGGGATGGTGTGATTTATTTCTTCCTTACTAATGATTAGATATTAATTTACAAGTAAGAACTTTTAGAATAACAGCACTCATTTCRCATTGTTGTTGTTTTTTATTATTTTTGATTCATTCTGTTTGTGGTTTTTCTTTCCTACATTTCTAGGCAAGCACTGTATTGCTTGCTTAAATATTGTGAATAATTGCTTTTCATTTGTATGTTCTTGTATTTTTACCCTGATCACAAATAATTTCCTTTACAAAAAAAAAATTATTTAAATACTCATTTTATTAACCATCAAAACTACGTTTTAAATAATTTATCTTTTAATACTTGTTCACCACTAAGTGAATACAAATTTGGCTTCAACTGTTCTTATACAGCTTGTCAGCAACATAGAAGTTTTGTTACATTTACACACTGACTTGGAAAGTGAAAATTAATTGAAGAATACAAGATGTAAAAGTGATATATCAGCACAAATTTGAGTAGGTTTGACTTCTGAACAGCTGATGAAGATCTTAACAAGTTGCATTTTCAAAAAATCTCTTCTTGGTATTAAAAGAAACTTCAAAAATACAAACAAAAYTCAAATTATAAGTTTCAATTCTACCATTTGTAATTCAGTAAAAATATCTATATTGTTATTCTCAGGAAAATGAGGCAACAAAAAAAAAGCACAGCAAGCACATTTCCAAATGGAAGTGAGATCTCAGATTTCTAATTGTCATATTGATATTCAGGGATTTAATTTCATCTTTAATGAAAGCTAGAACTTTCATTATTTCTTGAAATTATTTTATAAATTAAAATTTGTTCTTGACTAAATCAGAGCAAAAAAAAACTTTATATCACTTTCCAAAGTTTTGCATGGGAGATTCAAACTCCCAAAATTATTCCAATAATAACAATGGTGAAGATATTTCCACAGAATTTGGAAATAAATTCTATTTTTCATAAAATATAGCCAGTTTACTTCTTCATCTTCTGCTTTTTGTGGTGCCCATATCCATGTTTTGGGATCTTGGCTTTGTTCAATCAGATCAAACATTTACATTGGCAGTAAAATGCTGTAGTTCATTGCATGATGAAGGACTTGTCAGAGYAGGTACTTAATAAAGAGAGCAGCATCCTCAAAAAGCTTGCAGTCTGAGAAGTATGGATTCAGAGAGAGAAAGAGAGTAAMATACAGTGCAACAACCTCACTATGAGGTACCAGAGTATCAACAACCCAGATGCTACCTAATATTTTGTAGGAATCAGATCCATAAGTTTTAAGGAAAAATAAAATGAAAATGATTGTATGGAAGCCTACTGGCTACATAAAAAGAGCTCTGAAAAGGTATGTTGAAYATGGACAATATAACTTCAGAAAATGGAAAAAGAAATGCAAAAAGAGAAGTGTTTGAAGAGCTTAAGGATGAAAGAAAGTTCAGAGGTTTTTCATTTAGCTTTAAAATGGTAAATAATTTTACTGTAAAATAGTAGAATATAATATATTCTAATATACTTTTCATTATGCTTCAAACTGAATTTGCAAACTGATTTTGTGAAATTTGAAGAAAAATACCTTGCTCTTCTATAATGATTATATTCAAGACTTTTGACAACTGAATTTGCAGTAAGGCAAATAATGTGAATTCACTGCAAATGAAATATATACTTTTATCTTTTTTTCCTTTAAAATAGTATTGAGGAGTTATTCCAAAGTTTATATGACTCATAGTAGGAACTTTTTTGAATGGTCAAATATGATGCCAATTGTAAGAGTCTCTCAAAACTTGTTGATGTTCAATCAGTGGGCAAAATAGTGGAAAGTCAGCTTCAAAGTAGGTAAATGTAGCTTAATGCATCTTGGAAAAGTAATAAAATCCCCTTCTGTATGATACTGAACTGGAAACTGGCAGGAACAGATTAGGAAATAAATCTTTGTGTCACTGTTGTTATGTGTCAAAAAAATACGAGTTCTATCCCTGAAAAGAGACCAAAAAAAAAAAAAAAAAAGGAACAGATTAGGAAATAAATCTTTGTGTCACTGTTGTTATGTGTCAAAAAAATACGAGTTCTATCCCTGAAAAGAGACAAAAAAAAAAAAAAAAAAAAAAAAAAAAAAAAAAAAAAAAAAAAAAAAAAAAAAAAAAAAAAAAAGGAAAAGGCATTGAGCATCATTGTGAAAGGAACTGAGAAAAAGAAAAAGCACATTTTTCTGTAGAAAATCTTGGCAGATTCACATCCTCAATAACAATAAAAAATTTTGTTCTTTGCTTCTGAAAGAAGTAGTAGAATTTGAGATGGTACAGAGAATTGAAAATGTGAAGGCAATAGCTGCTCTATAAGGAAATACCAAGAATCTCATGACTGACTACTTGGTGAAGGAGACAGGTAAGGTGAGGACATGATTGAGGTCAATGGAACCAAAGACAAGCTGAGTTTAGAACAAAATCTCACAATGCTGAAGTTGGGACACAGTCATTTAAGGAAGTACAAGATCAGTTTAAAATAATTAAGATACCACAGTTTTACACAGCTGCTAATGAGTTTTTGACTCCTTGGCTGCAGGAGATTATGAAAGCAGATAGCATCTGCAAGTGCAGAAATTGATTTTAATAAATTCATAGGCAGAAGACAGGGAAGATAGGAAGAAGATAKGAAAGGGAATTTGCCCTAATTCATCTTTTGTGTGCTGTCTGGGGAGAGAGTGGAAAGGGAGTGATAATGAGGGTAACAGACCTCAGTTAGGGAACAGGATTGCATTTTCTTCCTAAAAGTGTCTGCTACCATCACAGGCAGAATAACGATGAGAAGTACAAAATATTTGAGACATTATGGCATCTTTTCTATTTTTTGCATGGCTCTTCTTATGCTATATGACTTCAAATGATAATCCTGCAGGCTGTAGTGTAATGAGTTGACCTGTGGATTAAATTGACCTAATGGTTTCAGAGATCATGAAACAACAAGCCATTGCTTAGATAAGCATGAAACTGTTCTTTAAAACTCTTTTCTCCTCTGCAATACTCGAAATGTTCTTCTTTAGATGAATAGGACATATCAAAAATACTTACAGTGAGAAGTCACTTTATATAATGCTAGTCTTTGTATTTCTTTTCAAATGAAAATAAAAATAGTACAGAAGTATAATTTAAGAGAATTACTAATATGCTTCTATCACTATTACACACAGAAAAAAAAAATAAAACCTGAAGTTTCTTAAAAAACACACAAACTTACTGTTTAGCTGTTTTGCARTATATCAGTTACAATTGATATGAAAATGATTTATTTACTGCGACTAACACAAGCTCAGATAAGCTTTCCTGAGAAGCATACAGGAAATGACAGAAAATAAAGAAACAATGTATATGTGGATATGCAAACACATATAGGCTCAAACTTAATTAACTTCAATTCTGCAACCTCAAAAAAAGCTCAAATAAATGACAACCTTGTGAAAGTTCAAGTTTCAAGTACAAGGAAGATTAAGGCTGACTAAAGCATGCTGTCCTTAAAGCATGCGTGAATTGGGTAGATTTAATGTGTGTACATTTTYAGCAATATTATTTCCCTTGTTTTTATGAAGTATTTCTTAATGCAACCTTTGCCTTAAAAATCTAGTAAAAAGTTTGAAAAATGTTTTATTTGAAAAGATATGAATAGGGCTTTTACTCAACTAATACAATGCTGTGATGTTAATTGACATATTGGCGCATCACATTTGATTTGGAAATGTAGTTGAGATTGAATTTATTGCAGATGTAATGGGTAGTTTTGCTTTTTTTGACATCTATTTTTTTTTTCCACTTGGAAAAGTAAAAGTGATATAGATATGTTAGAATATCAGCAGGAATATAAACCATGAATTACTGACATSAAGGAATCTTACAAACCACACACTGAAAAAAAAAAAAAAGAAATGTTCAGTAAATTTGATACAGGTCATAGATACATCTTTTGAAAGACATTTATAAATTATTCATCACATGAGATGGTCTTCCTCTTGTATCAGATACGTKGTATTGAATCAGTAATATTTCTTATTGAAACCTATATGCTGACTATCAGACCATCTACTACGTGCATCATCAGCTCAAACCTGCAAATAAGGAAATTTTCAGATTGAGACAGATACCATGTATCAAGTAGTAAACCAGAGTACTTTCTTATTAAATTAGAAATGATGCTTGTCGAAATAGGTTCTTCACTTTTTGCGTATTGATATATTGACTAGACTATGTATGTGGTCTCTGAGTTTAGATGCAYTGCTCATTGAAAAAGATGGATTTCTCTTTGCAGTGCATACATTGTCTTTTTAACAACAGCAAGGAACATACTATATTCTACACAAATATTTTTTTTTCTACTTTTAACAACTTGCAGCCTGATAAAGGAATGTGTCTATAAATTCATTCTCTGATTGTTTAGAGAAATGTATAATGAAGGTACTGAAAGATCAACAGACATTCATGGTATCAAATGTAGTTTTCTGCCACACACAGTTGCAATCTCAAAATGAATTTCTAAGATAACCTTTTCAAACTAGAGTACTTCCATARATACAGCTGAAAATATGAGGAACTGTGAACCATGCGAAAATTCATAAAATTTAAAGAAAAATGTCTTTTAATATTATGAAAAAAAAAAACTACAAAAACTATTTCTTTATGCCAATGCTTATTCATGAAGGGAAGTAGCTGACTGCTTTCCTAGAAAGAAATTACCTACACAGGTGGAAAGAGAAAATCTTSTTTTTCTCTCTCATGCCTTTACCCTTTTGAGATTTTATTACAAAATGTGCATATAATTTTTTTAAGTAGAATCTCATAATAGTTTTTTTCAAAAAGAAAACTTGTGGCATTACTTTAAATTAGTAAACAATTATTTGAATGACATTTTATCTTTTTCAGTTTCTGGGAAGGAATCTTACATTCCTTCTATTTTTATCCTTTTTTTTCCTCATGTATTTCCTGATGTGTATCTCTTCCATTCTTCCTTCACTCCCAAAATCATAACTACTTATAATATAAGYATATTATAATAGTTCAACTGTTTTTCTGGAAGAGACATTATTTAACCAGTAAAACCATTTTCAGAATGATGTACTAGGTAGATTATAACAAAATCTGGTTTTGTAAAATATATTGTTGGAATTGTATCCTTCATCAATTTTATTCTAAAAGAAAATTAATTACAATCTTCCTGAATTAAAGTGACATAGTATTTTCTCATCCTGTGCTTAAATTCAATTAGTTAAAAATAATATTTAAATATAAGAATTCTAATTATTTTTTAAATCTTCAGCAATCGTAGTACATAACACAGTAATTTTGCATTCCAGTATAAAGACATGTCTAACTTCCAAAAGGATAGGAAAATGAATGAAAATATACTGGCTACCCCCACAAAGTGACTCATTTACTTTTCTTCTGGCTGGTACTGAAGGAAAATAAGAGCTAATACTCTAACTGGCTCTAATTAGAAACCTTTTACTTGGTTTTCACCTAAGTAGATACATTGAGGATATTAATTTGGGTCATTATCATTGTAAGTTTAAGACAAATTCAAGACTCTCTGGCCAATATCCCTCACAGTGTCTTGTTTCTGAGTAGATTCAGTAAGCTGAAGCAAACTGAAACTTTGAGTGAATTCTTTTCCTTATATAACTCAAGAGACACCACAAATGTCTTATTTTGCAAGGTGAATTACTCTCTCTGGAATGCTGCAAACATTACATGTTGAGGATGCTGGTTGAAAGCTCAAGCACAAGCCTCAGTGTGAGACACATTTTGGCTGCTGCAGAGAAGCACCCGTTTTGGTGTCTTGTGTGAAATATTCTAAAAACACTCTAGAGCACATGGTGTGGCTCTTGGGGATGGTCCTGTGCATGGCCAGGAATTGGACTCCATGATCCTTGTGGGTATCTTCAATTCAGCATATTCTGTCATTTAATATGTCTTTTTGCCGGCCCACAGTATGACCTGACTGACTGAACTTAAAATATTTATTCACTCTTCTGATAGGGCCATTGCAAAATCTAACCTCCAGTAAGACAGATATTTGTGAAGATAGGGAAAATAGTGAGGATGGTTACTGTGAGAAATAGTAAGAAAAATGAATTTGAAGTCTGACTGGTGATTAAGATCTGCAGTGCCTAAGGCCAGTAAGAACTTTGAATGTTATTCCTTTTACATCTAAGAAAATGTCATTCTGCTGGGAGATTTTTTTTTTTTTAAGTTACCTTCAGCATACTGAAAAATAGTTCATTTTAGCATAAGGATTTTCTCATCCATTTCACCTACCATGAATTGTGCAAATTAAAGTCCTCCAATTTCCACCGGTTTCTTTAAACATACAAAACYAGTATAAGCAAAACACTTTTCCCTCATGGTGTCTCTTCTAAAGAAAGCTAGAGAACATAAAAAAAAACCAGAAGAAATTGAAGTCCCCGTGGGGTGGGGGAGCCTTACCTGATAAGATCACATTTGCAGGTTGCATCTAGCTCACACTTTTAATTAGTGTAAGCCTGCAATGCACTGAAATACTTCTCAAGTTAACTTCAATGATTTTTTAAGTGCATTGACACCAGGGATTAATCTGACCTTCCAGGTTTAACTCCTGCCATGTAGAACCACTGATTCATGTCCTTTAGAAAGGAAAACCAGCAGTTCCCTAGCAGTAACAAAYTGTTAGTAGCTACAGTAACTTTCAACTTAAAGCAGATCCAGTTAGAACAGGTTACTCAGAGCAATGTCCAAGTGAGTTCTAAAAATCTCCAAGGTTGCAGATACACAACTGCTTTAGGAAACTGTTGCGAAGGGAAGACTCAGACCACTCAATATGAGTTATAAGCGAACTTCTATTTATTGTAAACAATGCYTAAGTTTTATAACATACTTAATTAGCTCRTGCATATTCTGTAATACATATATTTCATAGGTCCACGTCTTACATGTCAATTCCACCTCTAATAATTCACTTGCCAAATTTCCCTTATCTACTTCTACTTTTTCCCAAGGCTAACTAATACAAATACCTCGTAGGGAGTTTCCAGCGGCTTAAAAACATGATGTCCTTGCACAGCCTTCCCATCGCCTCAGAAGGATGGTTCACACAATTTCAGTAATTATTCTATCTGAGCGYRACACCTGCATTCCTTCATCTCACCAAGCTGTAAAATGTCTACATGATCCTTCTCAGCTTAGCTAGCCTTCCACAGGAAACATGCTCAAGTGTGTGACCATTATCAAAGTACTTTTTTTTCTTCTACTGGCTCAGTTTTTCTCATGTTCCAGGATGACTCTGATGGTCTTTCAATGAAGTTGCTCAAGGATGTTGGKGTATTTCTTATGCAGGGGAGGCCAAAACTGGACACAGCACTCTGCATGCGAGTGAGGAGATGAATACTCTTTCTAAAATAGATTTTTATGTGATTGGCCTTTCTATCTGCAGGGGCAAGCTGATGATTTGTATTCAATATGTTCACAAGAATATTCAGATGATTCTCTTCAAACACTTTCTATGTTTTCACCTGGAGGTCTATGTTTCAAAGGATTAACCCATTCCAGATGTTTGAGTGTACCTTTGTGGAATTCTGTATATTCATTATCAGAATATATGTGAGGCAATATCTTCTATATATTATTTCCATAGAATTATATATTCTCTCTAGAAAAGGAATTCTGGACTACATTTCGTGGATCTTTTTGTAGTATTATAACTTATATTTCTTTAAAACAGTCAAACTGAAATGTGGAAGCAAGTATTTTAAAGAGATTATGTTGCAAATAATAATTTGTTGTGGTATTCCTGGAAGATATTTCTGTTCCAAAGTCAAATATGTGACAGTAATTTTCCCATAATGATTTTCTTAACCAAAACTGCTGGTTGAGAAATATTATTTGTAGAAATTGAAACGTGTTCATTCTCACTTCCAGATGATTTTTCTCCATGAACAAGGATGAGAGAAATCATTCAATGAACTGGCAGAAAGATATTTTTAGAAAAAATTAACTGGTAGACSTTGTTGACATGTTACACAATGTATTTGGTCTGTGTCAACACAATTTTCTTTGTTTTTCAATATTTTAATTAAGCATAAGATGTTCATATTATGTGTGACCTTTTGGGTATTTATCCTAGATGAGAAATGTTCTGTAGTGTCAAGGAGATGTTTAAAGAGGATCATGAAGAATGTAAACATAACAAAACAATACTTGTTTTGCTAATATAATGTAGTGGCAATTTATCTTCAATTAATATGTCTGGATACACTAAAGCATCTCCCTCTCTCTGCTGTGCTCTTAGTGAAAGAATTCCTTCCTTCCTTCCTTCCTTCCTTCCTTCCTTCCTTCCTTCCTTCCTTCCTTCCTTCCTTCCTTCCTTCCTTCCTTCCTTCCTTCCTTCCTTC
>NW_026623917.1:6072-46253 GCF_030028575.1 Malurus melanocephalus | reverse complement strand
GCCTTCCTTCCGCGCCTTCCTTCCTTCCTTCCTTCCGCGCCTTCCTTCCTTCCGATTCTCTTATCAGTAAGGTGAAATGTATTAAATTAGCAATATTCCCTCAAAACCAAAGCCCAGATTAGTTCTCAAATGCCAGCCATCAGTGTCTTCAAAGAGCTATTCTCAGACAAAATCCAGAAACAAAACTACTAAGTGCTGAGCTTTGCAGCTTTATGCTAGCTAAGATTTCAGCTCTTTAGAGTCTTTTTCTGCAGAGACAGGGCTCTTAAGAATCCAATACCTTTTCAGACCTCTTTACTCCCACTTTCATTGTTTTTTCAGGGAAAATAAACATTCTTCACAAAGTCCAGTGATCTTATTACCCTCACCAAGCTTTTGGATTTTGACTGTGGTATCTCACTTTAGTCTTCAACTATTTTTAAACCAGTCTATTCAAAAACTCACACTTATATACCTGGATAAATCATAGACAAACCTTATATCAGGGACATTGGCTTTTGCATATTTTTTTAACTCTATTATACTTTTTAAGAAAAATGACAGCTCATTTATTGTATGTTACAGTTATCATTCCAAATACTTTTGACATATTACCTGACTCCAGAGTGTAGTGGAACTGTCATTGACATCAAACAGAGCTGCATGCACAAATTAAAAGCAGATAGCAGTCTTTTTTTAGGATTAACTATCAATCTGAACTCTATGGTAAAGTTTGTTCCTCTTCTAATGCAAGCTATAGTTATGTAAGAAATTTTGTTCAAATTTTGCATGAAATGATGATAATTAGGCCTGTTCATTTAGGTCAGATAAGTGCATCTGTTGTCTTACCAGCAGCTGAGCTATGTAAGTACTCTTACATAAGAGTTATTAATAAGTTACTGAATTATGAGTAAGAGAATGCCTTAAAAATCTTTTAGATTGCATATAAAATACGTAAAAGTTAGTAACTGAAATCCAAGCACACCTCCACATAATTCAAAATAATAATTACTCTATTGCCTGTTCATGACTGTGTCCTTAAGCTATTAACATTTTTAATGTTCTCCTATAATATGCAGCMGTCCACTACAACCATTAGAAATTTCGAGAGCTCTTCCATATATAGAAAATTAAGTGAAGACAAAAAAAAATACATAAAATATGTTAGAATATTCTATAAAAAAACATGCTTACAATATCTGCAGGAACAAAAATTTAATAATATAATCATAAAATAAGTACATAGCTTTCTCAAGACTATATTTTGCTACTCATATTTTATGTCATTTGTGTTACAMTGCTAAGCAACATGGAATATTTCAGACTATCAACTCCCTGGTGGCTGGGAGTAAGAAAGATAGAGCCAGACTATTTCAGTGTCAGGGCAAGAGACATTGGMTACAAATTGAAACATGCTTGAATAGAGAACAACTTTTTCACTCTAGAAAAAGTCAAACACTGGAACTGGTATCCCAGAGTTGATGTAGGGTCTCCATCTATTCTGATTTTCAACACTGAACTGGACTTGATCTTTAACATCCTGGATTACCTGATCTTCCTTTGAGTGATGGATTTGAACTAGATTGGACCTCTCCAAAGATCCCCTTCCACTGCAACCATACTGTGACACTATGATAACTTATTGTGGAAAAAAAGGAATTAAAACATAAAACCATTACCTTGCTTCAGATTATACCTCTATTCTAACCTGAAGGCAATGAATAAATACATAGTCGTGTCCATGACAAACTTTGGAGCTCATGATATTTACGTAGAATTAATTCTGAGAAGATCTTCAAATAGGTAAGTGAAATTAAGTAACTGTACAGTGTATCTCATCTTTGTTTGAGACATTTGTTCTGTTGTATTTTGACATATAAAGTATGTATTTCATACAGTAATTTGCTTGAGAATTTAATATGTTTCATTCATGTTTTCTTTAAGCTTTTAAAGAAGATACCCACTTTAGATTTGTTGGAAATTGTTTAGTATAATGGTTGCTGAAAAGTTTTTGCATGAAAAGCTGCACATTTGGCTACACAAATCATGCCAACATCTACTCGTCCCAGCATTATAATGTTGTTAGGCACGTTTGTCAATAACTGGAGAATCACAGAATCACACAATGTTTAAAGGACCACTGGAGGTCATCTGGACCAGCCTCCTTGTTGAGGCCAAGTAAAAGGTCACTGTGGTCAGAGCAGTCCCAAGCACAAATGCTGGCTGGGTGCAGAATGGTTTGAGCAGCTCTGAGGAGAAGGACTTGAGCATGTTGGTTGATGAGAACCTCAACATGACCAATCAGTGTGCCCTTGCAACCAAGAAAGCCAAACACCTGGGCTGCATCAAAAGAAACATGACCAGTAGGGCAAGGAACAGGGTTCTGCCCCTCAGTTTCACTCTTGGGACATCCCACCTGGAGTATTGCAACGCTCTCTGGGGTCCCCAAAACAGAAATGACATCAACCTTTTGGAGAGAGTTCAGAGGAGGCCACAAAGATATTTAGACACATGGAGCACTCTCTTATGTGAAAAGGCTAAAACAATTGGAATTGTTCATCCTGCAGAAGAAGAGGCTTCAGGGAGACCTAATCACGGTCTTCCAGTACCTTTAGTACCTGAGGATTGAGAGGGGCTTTTTTCAAGGACATGTAGTGATAAGACAAGGGGAGATGGCTTCAAAATGAAAGAGAGTAGGTTTAGATTATAATTAGGAAGAATTTTTTATCATGATGCACTGGAACAGGTTGCCCAGAGAAATTGTGAGTGCCCCATCCCTGGAAGTGTTCAAAGTCAGGTTGGATGGGGATCTGAGCCACCTGCTCTACTTGAAAATGTTACTGCCCATGGCAGGGGAGTTGGAACTAGATGATCTTCAAGGTCCTTTTCCAACCTAAACCATTCTGTGGTTCTATGATTTGGCAGTCACAAGACATTTAAAAGAAAGTGTCCATGTGAAATGTTTCCATCCCCTATATCACAAAGTAATCATCAATGTGTCTAAAAAACACACAGCCATCCATGACATTCAGGCATGTGGGCTATCTCACCATCTCTAATTGCCTTCAATCGCCTTGCAATGACATAGATCACTAAATTTTCCTGTGGGTTTTTTTTCCCCCCATACTATGTACAGGCACTTTGATAAGGCATTTGGGTTAATCCATTTCCCAGGAGGGGTGCAAGAGGAAACCCGTGTCATCTCTTGGATCTGCTTCCTGGGTTGTGTGTTCTTGCTGGAATTATCCTGACTTGAGTCTTGCTTTGCAGGGTTGGTGATCTCTATAATTGCCCCCTGTCTCTTCTAGATCAAATTTCTTCTTACCAGGCTGGACAGGCTATTGGCCAAGACAAAATAAACATTACCTCATAAGTGGCAGAAAGATTTACAGGCTTGGTAAACCATATTTTGTTAATAAGAAATGTTGAGATGGGAGATGTACTAAATAGTTCTGAAATAGCTCTGTCAATGGCTTAGTTTCAGGAATTTAATGTTGCTGAGCATTCCATCATTCAGAAATATTTTCAGTGAGCTCATGTTAAAGAATAAGGACACTGCTTTTATTAGCTGAAGTAGAGGGCAGCAAGGCATTAATTTCTTTTGATGTTTAGTGTATAATACTTGTTGGATTTTCCCTATATTTTCTAAGTATTAATCCTGTTTGAGGATATTCTTTCACTGCATAAAAAATAATTTAATAAACAAAAGTATAACATACATAGGGTGGAAGCACGGAAGAACTAAACAGGTTGAAGTTTTAGCCACATGTAGGATGCATCTTATAATTTATAAGACAAAGATACCTAAACCCCTGTAACACTTAGATTTCAAGAGTAATTAAATGCTGAATCCTTCTAATGTAAAGGACACATTCGTGTGGTTGGAGACTCACTTCTTATATTTATTCCTGTTGATTCACTTAAAAATCTGCTGTTAAATTTTACCACTTTAATAATGTCCAGGATATTACTTTTGGGCTACTCAGATTGAGAGGTAAAACATGTAGAATTGCTTAAAAAGAATATGATTCTATAGTTAAAAATATAAGAAAATTCATAAATAATATGTATGACTTTTTCAGAAAAAAAWTCAATTAATATGTTCCTATTAGTGACAAACAGAAACATAACATGAAAAAGTGAACAATCCCACTAAATTTAAGATGTTAAAATATAACTCAGGAAGATATGAGTTTAAATTCATAAACTTCTCTTTTTAATCTGAGTCCAACTTTAAGTTTACCAAGAGCCCTGAACATATGATGAAGAAATTTTTCCATGCATTGTYTGTGACTAAAATCTTCACAAAAATACACCTTCCAATCAGCAATTTTTTTTTGCTGGTAAGGAGAATTTTCCATCACCATTCTCTCCAAGCTGCAATAATGTCTCTCATGCTTTTAAAGTGTGTCACTCATACTTTCTATTAAAGTGAGTAAGTGAAGTAAAAAAATCTGCCCACTGGAACATCTTTGCTTCCATCCCAGCTCTGAAGACAAAAGAAAGATAAACAAGCTGGGCCATCATCTRGTTCTCTTAGAGCAATGATAACTCTTTGTAGAATATAATTAGGCAACAAACCTTATTTGCAGATAATTATCTGGCATTGGAGCAACAAAATTCTTCCTTTCATGAAAAGAACGCTTGAATTTCTTGTATAATCACTGATGCTTAAATTTTGACGTATGAAAACAAGTCATGTAAGACTATCTCTGTAAAAGCAAATAATTTAATGAGGTATTCATACTGCTAAAACATCTTTTAAATCAGAAGAATATGAAAGAGTTTGGAAAGCAAGGGAGCAAAAAAAATATGAACCAGTGCTTAATTTATATGGTTTTAAMAAACAACTGATTAATTGCTCATTTTATTGAAACAATAAAGCATAATGTGTTTTATTCTAAGAGGAAAAAAATTACTATATTTCACTGATACATTATACAAAATATGGAATATTAATACAGTTTTACCCTTAGATTTGCAAAAATTGGCTGAACTTCTTGGAACCCAAGATATTTAGAATAAAAGGAAAATAAAATATCTTATGACTAATTGCCTGGATATAAAGGCCCAATAGATACCAGGGAATTGACACTCAGTTTGTCAGTAATTAAGTACCAATTCAGATCATGGGCAATTTAGAAATGCTGTATTACAAAAGTAAAGCTAGTTGGTTTTATCATTAAATTAGAAGGAGTTTGAAGTTTTCTCTTTTTTTTTTTCCCATAAAAGAGGATACAAAAAACTGCAATATACTGCGGGGTAGAAGTAATAATAAACACATGGAAGCCTACTTGAGGATAAGGTTTCTTTTTTTGGTTTGTTGCGTTTTTTTTCTCCAGAGAGAAAAAAGGGAAAAAAGAGAGAGCACAAGAGCATAACTATTGAACTGAGCCTCCTGAGTTCAGAAGGAAAATGCATATGATATAACATACTAATGCTGCTGATATTAGAATTATCTATAGTAGTTTAGGTTAGAGTGCTATCTTCCTGAGGCAACAGGCTGTTTGTACCAGCTCTTGTCAAAAATCAGGATTCATTTGTACATTTYTGATTAGTGACACATATTAGGGTTTCATTTTGGTCTTTGTACTTAAATTGCATTTTGCCTAGGGCAGTCATTTAAGATAGAGTTCATTAAAGTATGTTATTCCATTTTAGCTTTTGTGTAGACAGCAAAAGGGGAAAAAAAAAGCTGTGCTCAGAAGTGAAAGGCTTTGATACGTAATTTATTTTGGCAACTATGCTGTTATAGAAGCAAGGTAAGAAAAGCTATTTTAACAGGATTTTCATAAAATTAATCTTTTGCCATTCGCATTACAACAAAGAGGAAATATCTGAAAATGTTTTGTCTGTCGTATATCAAAATAATTACTAAAACACTTGGGCATATATTTATTAAAAAAATTGAATGTTACTGGATCATTATTCAATATGCATTATTTTTTAAAAGCCAGTTAATTTTTCTCAGTCTGAAAAGATTGGGAGGGTTAGAGTTAATGATATATTTTTCAAATTGCAAAATTTCCTAAATGTGGTCAGAAATGKTATGCAGTATAAGCAGCCTCTTCAAAGGAAATAAAAATATGAAATGGTTCTGAAAGGCAGAAAATTTATGTTTGTGAAGCAAACTGGCTTTTATTTTTAAAATGTACACTTTCCTACAGCTTGTATAATTTGTTTCTTAATGATCTGAGCAACCATTGTTAGGTTACACTCCTTTCACCAYAGTGAAATGGGGAATTAAGTGCAAGTATTCAAAGCCTCAGTGCTAAATTCCATTTGAAAAATCAGGAATAGGAATACCTATAGTCTGTGATCAATTTTGAGTCTTTTTAATTTTTAAGGGACTTGGAAATAGTATTTTGTTTAGTTACTTTGCTTAAAATCTCTCAGCTTGTAGACTGTTAGGCAATATGAGAGGCTGGGAAGATATGATAATGGAAAATATACAAAAACTACATTTCTGGGTGTCATACCTTCAAGTGAGATATGCTAGAGAGCCCCTGAGGCAAGAAACTCTTCACCAAAACTCAGGTTTTATTTAGAGTGTTAGGAGTTCAAATGACCACACTATATGTGGGAGAAACATTTGCCAAGGCCACAAAAGGAAAAAAAATATGCAAAGGTCATGTCTGGTCATATCTGGTCAGGGCTTTCAGGCCATCAGTTAGAGCTAGAGATAGAGCTGCTGGCCTTGATTAATGAGAAGGAGATGAGGTTAAGGGGTGTACTGTTGACACCTGTCTGAGGAGAAATTACAAACACAACACTGTTTCAAGCACAAAGGCCTCAGGTCACAGTTTGGGAGCTCAGGTTACCTCAGAGGAAAAGATGCATTTTTACCGGGGTGGTAGTACAGCACAGGGGAGTGTAGAATCTGCATTCAGTGAGGTTTTTAAGACTGGGTTAGCCACAGTGACAAAATCTCATGGTGACAGCAGTTCTATTTCAGGCTGGGTATTGGATCAGATGGCTTCCAGAGATTTCTTCTGAACAATACTGCCRCAATTCTGTGCAGGAAATAAAAACTAAAACAAAGAACCAAAATAAAACAACAACAAAAAAGCCATGGATGGACAACTTACTCAAAGGAGACCTTTGTSATTTCACTGACCTGACAATGCAGGTTGTCAGGGTTGGTCTGAGCTTGCCCTGGTTTCRGGTGTTTTTATGCTGTTTGGGTTGGTGGCTGGTGGCCAAGTGATCAGTGAGGCCAACATTTTTAGCATTTTATCTCTAATCCTCTAAGGTCCTTTGAGTATTCCTTTCAAATCCCAAAAAGGTRATGGAGTAAAGCAAGTCACAGCAGTATCTGCTCTGTATCAGTGCTGGGCGGCAGGCACTGATTTTCAGACGCTGTCTCTGTCTTTTTTACTGGCAGTTACAGAATGCACGGTGGAGTATTACTATCATTAAAATGATTAACTTCTGTAAAATCCAAACGATTTATCTTTTATTTCTAATGAATTYCACTTTTTCTTGGCAATTTGACACAAATCATTGCGTCCCTTTGGCAGTGATTCTTTCTTACTAGGTTAATCATTACAAAGGTGAGAAAAGCACTGTCACAATTACACTTGCTTCTCTCTTTCTAACTCACAGAGGTACTTGTTTGTTCTCTATTCACCCATGGGTCAATGGCTTTATGTAGGAAACACAAAGCCTCAGTTCAAACTTATTATCTTACAAAATTGTTCATTTGAATGAACAGACAGTCTCAAAATGAGCTCAGCAGAAGCAGTTGGTGAAAAGTGACTGTGTAAGCCTGTCCATCTGGCTGGAAATGCAAAGTAAGCCTTGTAACAGCAKTTACATCTGATTTACATCCAGATGGACTTCTCTTGTACTGCATTAGGTAATAACTAACAATTTTAAGTATATACATAAACAAGTCTTAACTAGTGTGTTTAAAACCACTCATCCTGTGTTGTTTCCTCCAAGTCTGCCACCTTAATTTCAAAGATAAAAGTATAGAGTACTTCAAGCATGAAATGAGTGAACTGACATCAAGAATAAAATTTTCCATTCAACTTCTGCTATGAATAATAAAGTGATTGAATTTCTTTTGATGTAAGCCACCAAACTGCAAAACTGAAAAACCTTACACAGTCACAGAGGTACCATTGCTATCTATATCAAAAGACAGGATTGTCAGAAAAACTGAGTAAAATGCACTGTGCAAGTTTATTGAACAACTTATTCAAATACTGTTACAGTGCACCAAAATCAAAGAATATCTAGACATCTAAATCACTGCTGATATAACCAGCAGTTTCTACCACTTGTATCTGCTCTTGGAAGATGCTTCTCTCACCAAAATTTTCCACATCATTTAGCAACTCCAAAATGCAAGATGTTCTCTGAGCGTTTGATGACTTTCAGTGTAGAAAGGATAAAACCTTGAGGAAGTGTATTGAGGTACATTCAGGTAGTACATCTTTAGGGACAAGAAACCATTGTGTCACCAACACTATTTGCTGCACAGGTAATATAAAAATCCTATAGAAGCTACTAAAAAGAAATTTATCAAAGATAGATTTACTAATATGACTGAAATAAAATGTCATGTGTGTGTATACTATATTTTAAGGGCTTTTCGTACCATATGCATTTCTGTCAACAAACATTCCATGTTACCGTATTCCAATATTTATTTGTAAACAAATTGAGAAGCACTGGTCTTCAACTGATCTATTAATAATAAGAAAAGCTAAATATAAACTCATGAAAAACCTCTATCTCAAACACAAGACAAAATTTCTCACCGTGTCTTGCCTAAAACATTCTCAATAAATACCAATAGCGTAATATTAATCTGCTTTTCTCACTTGTGTGGAAGTAATAGCAAAAATTTAATAAGCCTTTTCAAATTAAAGAAGAAAATTCTATAAGGATAAAATACTTCAAGTTGGCAGTGCTTGAAACATTCTGAAAAATAACAAATCAAAACTGACACAGTTAATGCAAAGAAAAGAGGCCAATGTGGGCTATGCAATTTCTTTTTTGCTGACTTGTACAGAAGCAAACATCACTCTGTAATGATGCATTATGACACAAAATAACAGGGGATGAGAAAGAGGAAGAGGGCAAATGCTGGACTAGAATTCTTCCTGCAGCATTACCAAAAGATTCAAAGCAGCTCACAGATTTTTATTTTTTTTGCTAGGATAAACACGAATCAGCTTAACAGCTTGATTGCCACTGTCAGGGAATATGGAAATTGTAAAGTAATACTTATTACTTACTGTGTTGTGAGGAATCCTGATTTAAATGACAAATTAATATATAAATATATGCAAAAAGAATTAGGATTATTTGCATAAGTATGTTAGAATGGTGAATAAAATATATAAATACAACTTTGGAAACACTTTATCTCCAAAGCCAAAAATAACTTCATTTTAACAGATTTTTAAAGGGCTTTTATAGAAATTTGGCCAAAATTAGAAGTGCTAATTAGATGGCTGTATTCCTGAAAGTCTGTCCTTATATGCTTTTAATGACATTTTACAACATTGTGGATTTCTTTTATGTTTAAGAAGAATTTACCATGTTACAGTTGTGCTGGCAGTCTCTTGGCCTGCCACTGAACAYCATTGAGAAGATCTGACTCCATTTTCATTTGTCTTCCTCATTAGGTGCCTGTACACATTTGTAAGGTTCCTCTGAGCCTTCTCAAGTCTAAAGAGCCACAGTTTGTTCAGCCTTTCCTCCTCAGAGATTGGCCCAGGCCCTTCATGGCCCTAATGGCTCTGTGATGGACTCTCCAGTATGGCCAAATCTGTCCTGTACTGGGAGCCCAGAATGGGACACAGCACTCCAGCTGTGCCCTGGGGTGCTGAACAGAGTGGAAGGATCATCTCTCTCCTGCTGCTGGCAGCACCCCTCCTAATGCAGCCTGGGCTGATATTCAGCTTGGTGTCCACCAGAACCCATAGGTCCTTCTGAACAAATTTTCTTTCTAGCCAGTCAGCACCCAGAACATGTCCATGCATGGCATTATCCCTCCCAAGACCCTTCTACTCTATTCCTACAATGCAAAAAGTTTCTTAAAGATATTTGAAGTAGTGAAATCTCAAATGAAAGTATTTGAATTAGACCATAATGTACTGACCTGCAATAAATTATATTCTCAAAGGATGTTATTATTGTAATATTTTAGATAAATTAGTGACCCTAACAGATCCTTGTCAATACTTGAATTATAGGGGCTATAGGTGCTATAGGTGCTCTGATTCCGGCCCCTTGATTTATCCATTTTGTTTGGGSTTTTAATAAGAGAACTAGACTGAAGTGAAATGACTCTGGAAGGCAAATATCTTTCAAATTAAAAAASCTTGAGGAATTTCTTTAGGTTCAGATTTCTTATTAATCTGTCATCATATTTTGATGTAGTAAAATAACCCTAAAGCCCAAATTATTTATTGAGTCCTAAAATTGTGCTCCCATGATAAAAACACTTTATAGASCATTGTCGTTTTCCTTAGAAACTGATATTCATGAAATTGCTTATCATTTACCTGATCAAAATATTTTGTGGCAGAATCAAAAAAGAAATTAATTAAATATGCTGTGTAAAGTTAGAAATAAGAGTGATGAAGATATCTTTGTTTGGGTGCCTGTAGAGAATAATCAAAATGAAGAATGTATTAAACACCACACAAAATACTCAATCCATAATTAGCTATTCTTGAGATACAGTAAGAAAAGCAACTTATCTAGTCAAATCCTCATTTATACTCTGTTTCAAGTGAGCTAAACATTGAAATTTTACTGATTTGGACCAGATGTACTGATGTTATTTTCCTGGTGATTTAAATAATATCAGTCCAAACCAAGTTATTCAATGGTTTGAATTTTTATTCTAAACTTATTTCAARAGTCCATTTTTAATGAAAGCAAAAGGTCAATTTAATCATCTTGAATTTGAAGAATAGACACAATGAATGGATGCCTGGAGTTTTCGTGCTTCACCAGACACAGCTTAGAGTGATAAAGGTTACCTTTAGTGTAAATAAACTAAAGTAATSGTGAAATCATCAACAATTTAAGAGAGAAAACCACAGTAAAGAACTTTTATCTACCTTTGACATATGCATTGATTATCTATTGAAAACACTCCAAAAGTACTTGGGAGAAGGAGGGATGAGGCTTGTTTCCTTTCTGTTTTTTATTCATGAAGGTGGTTCACTAGGAGTCAAGATTTCAGATTCTATATTCAGCAGTGAACATCACTCTGTCTCTCCTGCTGCTCATGTCAAAATTTAAAGGTAAGCAAAATACATTTTCAGTAGGCTCAGCAATGGCTTTGCACAGATAAAATTCAGCTGGCATGGAAAAGGAAGCTCGGTAAATGAATTATAAATAATACCCCACCCCCCCCCCTCCCCCAAATTTTAATCAATATTTTGCAAAGAAATTCCTATAGAGAACTCAATTGTAAAAATATACCTGTGGGAAATGATCAGTAGATTACCAGAAAAAAAACCCACCCTTTGAAATTATCACACTGAGTGATGAATATACTCTATGAAATGTTAGTGAGGTGAGCAGTGACACCAGCAGCAGCAGCTACAATAAGTTCTGGGGACTGAACACTGGAATGAGTTGGGCAGGGCGTTCCTGCAATTTGGGGAACTTGAGTGGAGAACCCACCAAGAGTCAGCAGTGCTGGCCAGCAAGGYTGAGGTGGTGAGGGCCTTGCCAGGGGCCACTGCAGGAGATTTAAATRGCTCCTGGAGCAGGGTGAACAGGGCAGGCAAACAAGGTGGGGCCGGAGCCATTATTAGTATATTACAAAATAATTAGTATATTACATTATTACATTAGTAATATTACAAAATATTGTATAGTCATTAATATATTACAAAATAATTTTTTTGTTCTTTTCATAGGTTCAGGTAAAATGAAATATTACAAGCTAAATTGTGAGGGAAAAGAAAAAGCTTTGTGAATATACAATTTTCTTTTAGTGGACTATTTTGCATTGTTCTGTTCCTTACACAGAAAAAAAATCCACTTTTTCAAAGTTTTTTTTTTTTTCATAAAGTTTATTAGGATAAATTTTGCATGCATCAGAGTTATTAAAAACCTTAATATCTTAATGGAATATCTCTGTTTCAGTAAAAGAAGACACACCTCTAATCTTTTTGGTCTTGTAGGGATTCTTCCTGTGACTTAAGAAAGTGGTGAGATGAGAATCAGCAGAAACAGTGGAAATTTCATCTAGAACTGAAGGCTTTGTATATGAAGAAATAATTTTAGTTTCTATTAATATTCTATTATTATTCTATGGTTTCTCTTATTCAAATACATTTGAATCAGCAACATACTAGAAAAATTATGTGTAAACATTTCTATTTTTCATTAAGACAGAAATATCACACCTTTAACCACAAATGTCTTTTTTTTCCCCCGAAGAAATTAGCATATGTTTTTCAGTTATAGCAACAAAGCTTATTTATAATTGCTATTCTCTGCCTGTATGAGCTCATAAAGCTTACAATAAATCTCCTTTTTTTCCCCTGCAAGATATCATTATCAAGTCCTGATATCAAACAGCTTAAAATTTATGGAATATTTTCAGGCAATGATAGGAAATACTATMATATTTTACAATACAATAAAAAATAACTAGGTAAGATMTSTTTTATAGATAAAACATTGTGTCTTTATTGTAATATCATTATCCCAGAACACCTGAATTCTATTTTACTAACAAAGTTTGGATAWAGTCCAGGACAATTACACTACCTGGATTCATGGTATTGAAATTATCTCTCACTTCCTGTAGCTGCTCTTCTGATTTAGAATTACAGTGCATAACATGAAAACACTGCTAATCAACACCATATTTGAGAGTTGTGCAAATGTTGGTGTTTAGTTAAACTTTTGCCTCCCATACTGCTACTATATACCACTGAAGGTAAAGAYCAGGTTTGAGACTAACGAAATTGAAAAGCCACAAATCTATGGGACCTGATGATAGGCATGTATTCAAGGATCCTGATGGAACTGGCTGATGTTACCAAACATCACATTTGAAAGGTCATGGCAGTAAGACAGGATCTGGARAAAAGAGTAACATCATGTCAATATTTAAAAAGAGGAGAAAGGAAGATCAGTGAGCCTCACCTCTGTGCCTGTTAAGTAGATCCACATGGAAATAATGTTAAAGCACTTCCAAGACAAGGAGGTGATCTGAGACAGCCAGCATGGCTTTATCAAGGGAAAATTGCTCCTGACCAGTCTGGTGTCTTCCATGATAGAGTGACTGCAGTGTTTGACAAAAGAAGACTGACCTCCAAGGCCTTTGACATGGTCCCACTTGATCTTCTTCTTTCCATATTAGAGATAAAAAATTGGAAAGGTGGATGATTTGGTGGATAAGAACTTGACTGGATGTTCACAGACAGAGAGTTGTGAACAATGGCTTTGTATCTAGGTGGAGGCTGGTGACAAGTGGTGTCCCCCTGGACTCCATCTTTGGGCTGGTCCTCTCTAATATCATTATCAACACCGAAAATAAGATGCAGGGCACATGCAGCAGGTTTGCTGATGACCCAAAGCTGAGTGGTGCAGTTGACACAGTAGAGGGAAAGGATGCTACTCAGAGGGACCTGRTCAAAACTGAGTAGTGAGCTCATGGGAAATTCATGGAGTTCAAGAAGTCCAAGTGCAATGTGCTGCACCTGGTTCAGTGCAATGCAAGATATGAGCACAGTTCTGGGGAGAGAACTCATTGAAGACAGCTATGTGAAGAAGGATTTAAGAGTTCTCATGGATGAAAAGGTGGAAATGAGCCAATGGCATGCCAGAAAACACATCAATTCACACTCCAGAARGCCAACTTCATCCTGCAATCCACCAAGAGATGAGTGGTCAGCAGGCTGAGAGAGATGATTCTTCCCCTCTACTCTGCCCTTGTGAGTTCYCACCTGGGGTATTGCACCCAGATCTGGGTCTTCAGCATGAGAAAGATGTGGAGCTGTTGGAAAAAGTCCAGAGAAGGGCCATAAAGATGATCAGAGGGTTGGAACACCTCCCCTAYGGAGACAGGCTGAGGTAGTTGTGGCTGTTCAGCCTGGAGAAGAGAAGGCTCTGGGACACCTTATAGCCTTCTAGAACTTAAAGGGAGCTTATAGAAGATAGGGAGCATGGTTTTTTATACAGATGTCTCGGTTTTGAGACAATGTTTTCAGAGAAAAACGTTCCAGAGAAACGTTTCCTCTGAAATGAAAATAAATTTGATAATTTTTTTCCCCCACCAACAAAAAAAAGAAAAAGGGGAAAAAAAAAAAAAAAAAAAAAAAAAAAAAAAAGTAATTTATTTACAAACACAGTGCCCACAGGACACAGTTAAAAGGTAACGGTTAGATATTCAAAAGAAAAACCCCGCCACGCGGTGCCGACAAGATGGCGCCTCCCGTCCCCGGGAAAAAGAAACAAAAGAAAAAACAAACCACGTGGCCGTTTCCGTAACAGTGGCAAAAAAAGGGAAAAAAAAAAAACCAAACAAAAAAAAAACAAACAAACAAACAAAAAAAAAACAACCTGTTCCACAGTCCTTTCTTCCCTGTGACGGGTCAGAGGACTCGGTGTGTTTCTGCTGCCAGCCCGGTTCCCTTCCGGAATTCCCAGACGAGATCCGGCAAGCAGAAGGACTCCCACAGAGAGAAAGCTGAGCCAGAGCCGAGCTGGAAAAAGCCTCGGACTGTGTGGCAGCGCTGGCTTTTTAAACCACCCGCGCTGCCTTTCCCAGCAGCCCCTGCGGCTTCTTCCGGGTTACATTTAAAGATACAGAACATCTTTTGGGCGTATATGCCAACAGAAAAGGAATACAGAACAAAATTGGCACAAAAATCAACCCAAGACAACASACAGTGATAAGGCAAGAGGGAATGATTTTATACTGTAGGAGGAAAAATTTAGACTGGATCTTAGGAAGAAATTCTTTACTGTGGGGGAAGTGAGGCACTAGAACAGGTTGCCCAGAKAAGTGATGGATGCCCAATCCCTGGAAATGTTCAAGTCCAGGCTGGATGGGGCYTTAAGGAGCCTGKTCTTGTGGGTGTAATCCTTGCCCATGTGGGACAGTGGGAACCAGATAATAYGTAAGGTACCATCCAACCCAAACCATTCTACAGTAAGTGAGCTGTAAGTGACCCATCTAAATGGTTGCAATATTTAGGCTYCATGTCACAAAAATACAGGTCTGGAACATTCTCTCTCTGCCTTTATTTGATTTTATTGTTTGTTTTGTTTTAAGAAAAGTCTCCCTCTTTAAATATGAAAAGAAGCAAAATTGTCATCTCAGCAGGATCTTCTTTTGGGAAAAAAAAAAATGGTCAGCTTATATATACATATGTATGTGTAAGATCTTTTGGATACAAAGAAGCAGGCAATTTTCTATTTTTAATGGCAACTATAACAGTGAAATRAGTATCATGAAAGAAGATGGAGGAAGTGTCATAACAGTTGCATTCAAAGAATTAACAGTTATACTAAATTGTACAAGGATTGTATTAAGTTACAGACCAGTAAATATCAGTAAGGATCTCTTGGATATAATATTATGTAAAGAGTTTCAGAGAAAATTTTACATTTTGTAAAGTCTTCATCTTCCAGATTTTTCCTATTCCCAGTCATCAGGTTCCTAATTTGTTATCAGTTGCTGTTCTTATGAGGGTAATAGATCACGAGAGCTAGCATTGTGCAGCACACCTAATTTCATTCCTTTGCTGCATTGAAATATGATATATGTATGTCAAATAAAAATCTGATAGCTGTAGACTAGCCAGTAGACTTAGCTCTTCAGAATTTTTTGCAGCATTCTACATCAGTTCAAAAAAGTTTAACTTGACAGTTCCAAAGTGGTACACAGTATATTACTAGCTTAATAATCATTAAAAGTTTTCTGAAATTCCTCCAAAATAAGAGGACATCATAATTCAGATATTGTTTTGAATAGCAGTACTGCAATGTCTGGTTGTTTTTATTAGATACTGGCAGAGTAAATGATGCTGTTATCAAGACTGATTACACTCCTTGCAGAGTTGATTCTGCTAAAAATATTTATTGATTAATAGAAAGGAGTTGGAAGATAATGGCAGGAAAAAGGAAAAAAAAGCAATGAGATTATTCAGAGTTTCATGTATAAAAAGATAGAGGGAAATATTTGTTCATTTGTCAGAGATATTTTTTTTCTTAAAAACTTCTCTACAATTACTGCCTTAAAGTCTGGGATTTCTAAAAGTAGAAATTTCCTGCAGCAATGAGAGCCTGATATTCTGAATCTCATTTGCAGTGAGGATACTCCTTAGTCCTATGGACTCAGGGAAGATTCTATTTTAGATTTTTATTGTAGCTTCATATTTGCAAAGAAGGTTAAGAAACTCGCAGGCCCGTGAATTGTTGCTCTTCCATGTTGGAAGTAATAGCTTCATGTATTCTTAAATGATCTTGCAAATTCTACAAACATGCAAATGGCACATAAATTCTTCAAATTAAAAATAAAGAAAATATTACTTGTAGCTAATGTTAATGCTAACTAAGATACTGGAAAATAAAGAAACTTCAGGACTGACATGATGTCATTTGATTTGCTCTTTTATTTGCAATTTCCCCTCCTTTTCATAAGAAAGTTATGACTAAGATCAAATAAAATGTTGAGTACCATTATTTCAGAATTTATTTTATTTCAGATGCTCAGAACCACAGAACGAACAAAATACATTTATCTACAAAGCGAAATCTGAACTTTGATACAGTTCTGTCTCTGACCGTGTCCAGCCAGGATCAACCCACCACTAAGTTTAAAAAAGAACACCTGGATAAAAAAGAACACCTTATACTTCTGAGTTTTATCTGCATTTTGAATTTGGATAGCCAGTTCTTTACAGTTTTCTCCCACTGATTTCAGAAAAGAAAATAAAACACATTTTTATGTGACTGCTGGATGTAATTGTTCACTATAAAAAAATCCCCAAACCTAAAAACATTGTATGTTGGGGTATAATTTCAGTACTTTAAACTTCATTATATTTACAATTCTGGTGCAAAACATGAAAATACTGCTAAAAAACACTATATTCRATGTGCAAATGTTGGTGTCTTTAAACTTTGTTTTTTCTTGTTTTTCAGTGYTTGAAATTTTACCTTACCTACTCCTACTATTTAAACCAAGGTTTCAGTGTCTGCCCCAAAATCAGCTGCAGTCAGATGAGAAGGATGCATGGGTTTCAAAACATAATACCAAAACTAGTGTTCTGATAAGTTTTTTAACTTCTTTTTTGGTTTTGTACTGCAAATCATGTAATATTACAGATCATAGCAAAATAGCACATTGTTAAACTAGATTAAGGCATGAAAAAAAATTAAAATCTGAGGACAGGAAGACAAGGTCTCCTTTGTATTACCTGGGTCACAGAGTTTTTCAGGATTACCAGAGTAGATTTTTTACAAGATTAGTCCTTCACTAGAATAGTATAGTCCTGTCTTACCCTGGCTCTTATTAGAAACCTGAAAAAAAATGCCTCTAAATGTTATTTTCTAATAGAAAACTTAATCAACATTAAAAAAAAAAAAGTAATAATGTAAAAGCATACAGTTTTCTTGAGAACAGAGAACAATTACAGAATCGGATGCATTAAAAATTTGCCTGAAGTAACTTCTTCTGCTGCTTTGTCCTAGAATCGTATTGGGGCTGTAGAGAAGGGTTCTATTTGATTGACTTGGCATCATCAGTGCTGCAGAAGTGCCCAGAGGAGTAAACTGTTTTCATTAGATGCCTGCAAAGAGTAATGCTCAGCAATATTTAAATGGATTTTTGCATGAATAAATGCAAAAAAGAAGAACTYATTTCTCAGGTCTCTCTATACCAGAAAATGTAATTAAAAAATCCCATATTCTTATGTTTTAAAAAATGGCTACTTTTATTATTAAGGTGCTGTGGTGGATTCTCCTTACCCAGCAGCTGAGCATGCATAGAATGGCACACTCACTGCCCTGTCCTGTGAGTTCAAGAGAAAATAGAAAAAAAGGTGAGAAAGTTAATGGATTGACCAAAAGAGCAGTTTAAAAGGTGAAACAAAAGCTACATGTGCAAGCAAAACAAAGCAGGATTTTATTTCTCACTTCCATCTGTAGACGGATGTCAACCCAGGCTTTTTCCACGTGAGTTAACCATGAATGTCCACACTTAACTCAAGATTTTACTGATGAGCATAACATATGATATTAAACACTCCTTGGCCAGTTAAGGAGYAGTCTGTCTGACTTCCTGGCTGTCCTGGCTGCTTTGCTGCTCACTCTCAACCTGTTTAGTGGATGGGAGGGGGAGCACAATGGGAAAGTAAAAAGCATCTCTTTTCAGCATTTTTGCTAACAAACACAAAACAAAAGCTATATACGCTGCTCAGAATAAATACAACCTTATTCTGATCTAGTATAGACCATACCTTTTATTTCATATAATTTGTATCATTTTCAGGTCCTGCACTGTCTGATACATGAACCACCACCACTATCTTCCCTGATATCATTCTCTTTGCCTATAGTCTGCCCCAAACAAATGAGTGTCCATAAAAATTGAGTCCATTTAGTCCATGACTTGGGCTCCATCTGTTGTGGTGGTCACTCAGGGCAGGAGAASTAGCATAGACTAGATTTTAGGAAGAAATTCTTTACCATCAGTRCAATGAAACAATGGGACAGGTTTCCCAGCAAAGTTGTGGATTCCCCAACTCTCGAACCAYTCAAGGCCAGTTTCTGTGTAGCCTTGATCAACCTGATCTAGTGGGTGGCACCCTGCAGGGGAGTTGGAACTAGATGATCCYGAATGTCTCTTCCAACCCAAACCGTTCTATGATTCTGTGACCAAAGCTGTTATGCCAGTTTCTCCTCGCACTATTGTTTATATGGAGAAAGTGTTTAATGTTTATTTATATATGCTTAAAACCAGGTTGTTTCACTGAGTTCAGGTCCCTAGGTAGATAGTTTTCRTTTTGAGTAGGTTTTGCTTTTTATTGTTTCAGGATTATAAACAAATAGCCTATACTGAAATATGGTGTCTGCATGGTCCCTCAAATCAGTGGCTTAAACCTATAGTGTTTTAAAATCCATTTTAAATTACTCTGATGCCTCTCTTTGAGAACAATAAGCTATCATGAACTTCACTAACATCTTTGTTATTTTCTGATTTTTTTCTTTACCCCAACTAAGAACCTGCAGAGCATATAAGTTAGAAAACAGTGAAAACCTCTGAAAGTCAGGAAATAATTTTTTTTACTGTTTTGAGGGGATCTCAGMTACAGTCATACAGTCAATAAATCTGACAATCTGCCTAAAGTTTTGAAAGAAGGCAACTAGTATTCAGGAGTAACGATWAAAAAAAATCTGAAAGAACTTCCTTACAGATACTGGAAATCTATCRGATTATTTATCTTTGCACAGCCGCCTTAYGTTACAAATAAAAAAATCCAAAATCAAAAATTAAAGATTAGAATATATATTATTTTAATCAAAAAGAAAAACTGGGAGAGAAAGGGTAGACATAACAGCTTAAAAAYAGGTGGAAAAAAGGCCTCAAATTGAGGACAGAGAAGAAGCTATATAAAAATACTTGAAAAAGTTATGGATTGGAACAATGCTGCTATGTCTGTGTTACATTTAGGATATTAAAAAAAAAAAGAAAATCTATTTTGGTCCCCCAAATTAGCTAATACTGTATCTTCTGAAGTACTGATAATGATCAATATTGTGAAATGCCTCAGTTTTTTGCTAATGAGTTAAACATCAAAAAAGTGTCCTCATTTCTTCTGATAAGCAGGTTCTTCCAAGTCACCTGTACTGAGATATGTAAAAGCTACATCAAAGTGCTCAGTATTCATTAAGCACTTTCAGTAGTCATGCTGTTCTATATTTTTGTAGACTATTAATACACTGAATAATGGTAATTATCCTTTTAGTGTAGTATATGCATATGATAAATACAGTGCTCAAGGTGAGTCGAGTATGATCTGCAATTCCAGGCCCCAGTGTGCCAGTTTACATCTCAGAGTAGAACTCAAATATTTATTTTTTCCTTTACTTTTCTGTTTGTGTTTTTTTTTGGTTGTTTTTTTTTTTTTTTTTTTTTTTTTTTTTTTTTTTTTTTTTTTTTTTTTTTTTGGGGGGGGGGTGTTTTGTTTTTCCCATCAAAGCACATCTGTCTTCAGTGCATACCTTACCTTTTATAAGAAAGCATTACATGATACTGGTCAAGGACTTGCTTCAGTTTCTGAAATYATTTATGCCTACAAGCAACTTTCTGTTACAATTAGCTGTTTCTATGTTAGGCTTTTTCTTTCCTTACAAACCTAATAGTTATGCAAATGAAAGGAACAAAGTAACAGCTGTATTGATAAAACTGTGATACCTTATCTTTAAAGACCTCAATCATTCAAAACATAAAATAATGGCTTCTGGAAGAGAGTCTTGCTAAACAAATAGATTTCAAGTATAACTTAGTATAAGTTGTTTTTTTTTTTAATAGACTGTAATGTCTGCTGATGTTCCATTTTATGTCACATTTCAGTTTTTAAGATACTAGTGCTGTGCTACAGTTGCTATCTTACAGAAATAGCAGACCTTCAACCTAAAAAATCTGGTGGTTTTTTTTTTTTTTTTTTTCCTTCTACAAGTAAAAAGACAAAACCACATCGAAATAAAAATAAAACCACCCTTTGAACTGTATATCATATTTATGTTCTAAAAGTTTTGGCTGAGTTTTTTTGCAATTTACTTTTGTAGTCAATTAAATGTTACMTTTTTTCCCTTCAGGATAGAAAAGCCCTCACAAATGTTCCCACTGGGCAGCTGAACTACTTCAGTTTTGCATAGTTCAATGGCTGAGGTCATTAGTGAAAGGACCTAGTCTTGAACTGGATTCAACCACTTAAYACCAACTTCAAGTTTCCTGAACCACTGAGGTCCACTGCATTTGAACTGCTGCATGTGGCATTCTGATCAATGAGAAAAGGAGAAAATTTTCTGTTCTGTGCAGTGTTGTATAAAAGAGATTCTGAAGTACATGTTGCTGTAGGAAAATTCTGTCTCAGTGCTCCTTTTAAGCTGTTTCCTCCTCAAAAATTGTGCTTTGACCCTTTACTGCCTTTTTCTAAAAAGCAAGGTCATAGGTAAATTTTTGCAATTCAATAGTTGCTAAGTCTGCTGAGGGAAAAAATACTTAATACCTTGCAGCAAAAAGTTAGTAAAGATGATAAAAGCCAATAGAAAATTTGTAGCTCATTAGCAAACAAACAAGAAAACAACTTTTTTTAAATAATAGTTTTACCTGGTATTATACCTAATATTGTTTAGAATCCTCACGTTGTAACTTCTATTACATTCAAAACCATACTACAGGAAAAGAAAACACGCCATATGTACAGAGCAAAGGATATGCTCATAGTCTAGACAATGGTCTAATAGTGTTGTAGAAGACTCCTATTAATACCTAAAATKAATGCCATCAAAATGGTTATACTAAAGCCTCTTACTACCTGTTTTGTAATATTCCATGTAAATGTGCTTCTGGGTGCTCCATTCTTTCTGCAGGCACTGTTAAATCACTGTAAACCTTGTCTCTTTCACAAGAAAGCAAAAATCACATTTCCCAGGGTACACCAGAACCAGCCATACACCCTAAAGACCAGTAGCTTCATGTTAAATCCAGGGAAAAGGATCAGGTAGGAATTTAAAAAAAGGACCATTATCTCAAGTGTGCAAATGAAAAACGGGTTTTCAAATAAGTATGATTCAATATGGAACTGAAAAGTAAATCATCGATATGAAATGTACCAGTTTGCTCCTTACSGGTTTAAAATTGACTTGCCAGTTTCTATTAAATTTAGATAACATTGTATTCAGCACAGTGACCTTTGCTGCCTCCGTGTATTGTCAATATTTTTCTGTTTCTGCCTTGTTGGAATTGTTCTCTGGTTCTTTGAAGACAACTAGGACAAAAGAGGAGGAAAAAAATATCTGCAAAAATTCAATTTTTAAGTCTTGCATTTATGAAAGGACATCTCAGATAATTGCCGTTTTAATAAAGAGCTATCACTGGAATAATTTTTTTTTTACGTAAATGGCCTTTGTTAATAGTTAAGGTTTGTTGCAGATGCTGTTTAGTCCATAGAGATGATTTTAAAGGACATTATCATCTCTAGGTACAGCATATAATGTTCTCCATTTTTGTGTATTAATGATCCGAAATATATGAGAGTAAATCTTTCTGTTCAGCCTTTCMGAGTATTATTAATCTAGATCACCAGTGAAAAAATTGCATGTGATATGACACACTGAAAAAATATTTAGTAATGCAATAGAAAAAATCACTAGAAGATACATGTACTTAATTTTATTGTATTAAGTACATTACAGATGTAAGGGAAAGCCCTCCTGGAATTGCATAAATCTTATTGTGAGGCATTTTGAAAAGTTGGGATCAAAATGGTTTGGGGAGGAATACACATGGTGAAACACAGCGGGTAAGGACATAAAAGGGACAGAGCTGCATGTAAGTGCTGCTGATCAGATTGTTTGTCTGGCCACTCCTGCACCTTTCATCACAATCTGTCCTTCATCAGTAACTGTTTTACAGAATCAAGAGATCTTTCCGTGTGCACATGCATGAATGGATATCTGAGAGTCAGTACCAGGTAACAAACCACAGGTCAGAGGTCTGTCTGTGGTGCCAGCAATCAGGGCACATACATATTCTATAGGTAGGTATCAGCATGTATTCACTAGCAAAAAAACACACCATGGTAGCTAACAAGTAGGATAAGAGGCTTTGGAGACATTGCTGGAAATAGTTAAATCTGTGTTGGATACTGCAGAGAATGAAGACTGGGAGTTGGCTGTTAGAGTGGCCAAGAGGTCCAGGTCAGGTAACGGGTCTCGTGGACAATGGAGAGACCCATTTATACATGTGTGTGTTTGTACCTGGTGCATATGAAGATGATAATATAAGAGACACCTATGGAAAATATATTTTTACAGCTAAAAGCCATTCATACCTCAGAGAAGAATTGAAATAATATGACTTCTGCATATGCTGTGAGTCTCCAACTGTGAAACGGAAGATTTCCTAATATTAGAAAAGGAAGACTGAACTCTATGTCTATGTAAGTATTTATGCATTTCATCAGGATAAAAATTACCATTTTTCATCATATATTATGGCATACATCTCAGGAAGATGAGATGGCTCTTTGGGAACATATTCTTCTCTGTTCACTCCTTTTTTCATCAATGACAGCCCGATGACAGGTTGGTCAAAGCCACTCATTCACAGACTTGGCTAAATTAGATGTTAAACTGCTAAAGTGGATGATACCTTTGTGTAAGGAAAATTGTACCTTGATTTATGTTTTTCTTTATTTTTGTTCACACATTCTTTATTATCTCTTTAAGGCCTATGGACTGGTATGCAGTACAGAAGTTTATGAAATCCAGAAAATTTGTGCATGCTTTCTGCAATTCATTCTTCTCTTGAATACAAATATATGTAATAGTTAATAGTGAAGGTATAAAACCTTTATACTAATAAAGAATGGGGGGTGGAGTTTTTTTCCTTATTGGCAGATTTCACTTCTGAAGCCTTTCCAAGAGTTTGAAAGCATTTGGTTAAGTTTGTTCTTTATTTCTTTACGGATCAGGTATCTTTTCTGCACTCTACTGCTGTTTAAAGMTCCATAGATCCTTAGAACACTTTCATATGAACTGAGTACTAAAATAACATGAATCCTCTGGAGTCATAATTACCTGGTAGAGTGCTGGGCAAAAAATTCATAAAAAAATAAAGTATTGAGGCATACCCAGCAGAAATTCAGGGTAAGAACAACTAAAATCAAACAGCTTTTTTCCTTTCTGTTTCCAGGAAGGGCATGGGGGTGCAAGGAGATGTATTTATCTTTTTTGCTTTTATGATATCTTTGCACCATAAATTCACAGGATTCTTTGATGTGATTTTAGTGAACTGTGATGATGTGTATTTGTATTGCACAGTACTCGTGGTAGCAATAGTTGTAAGAATTGCTAGCAAAAAGAAAGTTTTTACTGTGTATGTGCTGCAAAATTACATAAAGCAGAAATAATTTAATCTACTGCATCTAGGGACAAATGCAACATTTATCTGAATGAGGATGCTGCATGGGTAGCAAATGCATCATTTAATGTAAGAAGATTCTCTGAACTGATGGACATAAAAGGGGAATTCGACTTTTGTAGTCTTTTTTTTTGTCTAATAGCTGGAACCACATCTTTGGGTCCCAATGAAAATATCAGCAACTAAAAATGTAAATATGTGCAAGGAGAGAGTAGGGGCAAAGATAGTACAGAACTTCTGTTATTTGTTTCTTTGGTGGTTTTTGGTTCTTATTTTTTCCCCAAAAATCATTTCGCAAAGAATCTGGAARTTATCTTATTTTGACATCATTTAGAATTTCGGAATTATGGTGTATATGAAGAAATATCACTGTTCCAGTGTTTTGCCACCCTCATTTTTTTATATTTTCCCCATTATACCTAGTCTAAACCTACTTTCTTTGAGTTTGAAACTATTACCTCATCACTACAGGTCCTACTCGGAAGTCTGTCCTCATCTTTCTTATAAGATGCCTTGAATTATTGAAAGGCCAAAATAATGTCATTCTAGAGCGTCCTTTTCTCTGGGCTGGACAAGCCCAAACCCTCTCAGATTGATTTTTCTGTGATTGAGTGAATGAGTGAGGGCAACATGATAATAGAGACTRTCGGGTGAATTGGAAATGGGTGAAAAAGAACAAAGTCTCAGTGGTTTTGTCTTCAAAAATATAACAACATTCTCTGAAATTCTTTGAAATTACATGTTTTAATGCACAGAACTAGCTTTTGTGTTAAAGCTACTTATGTATTGATGTAMAGTTGGTAAAATATGTCTTTTTACCTTTGAGGAAGATTCTTTCTTGATGTCCAGAGTTATCTGAAACAGTCATCCTATCCCATGGTGCCAAACTCTTATCTTTCAGCAGCAGTGATGATGATGTTCTTGGCAATCTAACACCTTCTAATCTTCTTAATTGCTTTCAGCTTTCTAGGTACAGGTGACCTGRGGGTTAGTTGGGTTTTAATTGTTTTTAATAAAATATATTTTTTTTTCTGAAAATGTTTGTTAATATTATTCTCAATCAGAACACAGCAGGAASAAGAGATAAATAATATTATCAGAGTTTAGATTTATTCAGAGCACAGGCTTTTAAGTATTTTATTAGATATTCAGTACTAGTCAAAAACACCACTGCAATTTAAATCATCCTATCTCTTTCAAAGACAGGTCAGAGCTTCAAGGTATGAATGTGAATCTGGAACGGTTGCTGATAATTCAGCCAATCCATGATCTCAAAGATAATTTGTGAAAATAAACATTTGRTCAAAAACTATTTTCTTCTTGCTAAGTCTGTTCTGAATGAACTGAGTAATAGAACTATTATTAGTAATAATAGAACTGAGCAATAGAACTATTATTCTTAATAAGAAGAATATTAATGTGGAAACTTTCTCATTTGYATGATGATGTAATTGTAAAGTAAATAGAGACATCACATATTTTTTTGCAACGATTGAATAATAACAGTAAAGCTTTTAGAAGAAAGTAAATTATGCTTGCTATTTGTTCTATGTTGTTATCTGTTTGTTGTGATTGTACTATAAACTATATTTGGAAGGTGAAAATAAGCACTGACTCTGACAAAGTTGGTTTTAYCATGACAAGCATGAAAAGTATGTTTTATATTCTAAAATAATTGCATGAGCTTCAAAGTCATAAAAGTATTTAAATATTTTTTTGAAGATTGGGATATTTACAAATACTTTCTAAAATCTGACACAGAATTTCTCAAATCACTTGGTTTCAAGAATAAGACCTAAGTAAAAGATTTTCTGTGTGTATTTAGTTTGGTATTTTTACAAAAATAGAAGACAGAACAGTCCTGTAATTTTACAGAAATACAGGAATGAAGGAAATAAACTGTTTGCATAACAAAACCACCCATTATTTAAATAATGCTTTTCTAAAGTTCTTGCATCAAGAATAAAATGTTCTTAATGTTTTATAAGGTCCTTTACAAAGAACTCTTACATCATGCATTCATAAACATGGGAAAATACAGGTTAGAATTGTTTTCATATTTAGGTTTCYCAGTTGGACTCTACCTGAATTATAATAATTTAGATGTGAAAAATAAAATAATATTCCACTGAAGTACATGGGGAATTTGGAATTGCATTTSCACATGCTAGAATTTTATCCAGGCTCTGCGGTGTTAAATTAACCCCTAATTTCATTCCGCCAATCAGAAAGAAWGGTCTCTCATACAACCTAAGACCTCAGCAATATGATGAATGGCTGCATTTTATTCTGTAATGATACTGCAATATCATCACTGAGAGGATGCAAACAAACATTCAAAAATCTACTWCCTTTTTCTCCTAAAATAATACTAGAAGGGTCTATTCCTTCAATGTGTTCGGGGGCAAATGCTGGAAGCAACATAGGCTCATGGGAAAATTCAAGTTGGACAGGGCCTCAGGATTCCCCAGACAGAGTCATCTGTGAGGTCACATAAGCTGCTTAGGGCTTGATCTGTCCAGGTCTCAAAAACCTTCGAGAAGAAAGACTCCACAGATCTTCTGGAAACCTCTTCTAGTGCCTGACTGTTCTCACAGAGAAAAGTTTCTCTTTATATTCAAGGTCATTTTTTCTCGTTTCAATGTGTGGCTGTTATTTCTCATTTTCTCACCCTGYACCAGTGTCGAGACCCTCTCTCTGTCTTGGTAAGGTTTTTACAATAACATTTTCCCTAGCTGGAGGGCTGCTGTTAGATCCTGCTGCTGAACAGCCTGAAGCCCTGCTTTAGCCTCTYCTCAAAGGGTGAGTTCTCCAGTTCCTGACCAGCATGGTGACCTTCCATTGAATTCACCCATGTTTGTAAGTGTATTTTCTCCYAGGGACTCCCAAATCTGGATGCAGGAATCCTAATGTGGTCTCACAAGTGTTAAGGAGGGAGGAAGGAGCTCTCATCTTGATCTACTGTCTGCATTGCTGTTACTGCAGCCTGGGCTGCTCTTGACCTTCCTTATTGCCAGGGTACTCTGATAACAACCCAGATTGTATCCACTCTGCTCATTCCTTTGGCCTAGTTACATCCCKCTGGACAGAAAACTTGCCCTCAAATATTTCAACTGGTCTGCCCTTCAATTTGTAGTCCTCTAAAAACTTGGTTGCAGAAGTTAATTTGTTTCCAATTATGTTTTTCTAAGTCCCGTAGCCAGTTTTGTGATAAATATTAAAGTACATKATTTRTTAAATAGATACTTGCATCCTGAGTAATTTGAAAAATAAACTGAGCGAATTTCTATTTTGGAAAGAGGGTGAGAAAAGATACARGCAACAGAAAAAGTCAGCAACAAGGTCATATGTTACTCAAACCAAAAAGAGATTAGATGGAATATTAACAAATACAAAAGAAAATGCCCCCACCTTCCCCTAGTACTACCAAATATGTTCACTTTTTATTGATCTTGATTCTAGACTATATATTGGTTTTGCCTGCATCTCTGTGGGATTCCCTGAGAAGGCTGATCTCAGCATGTGTTTTTATGTGTACAAGAAACAATTATTAAATTAGGGTTGATCTTTTAAAATTATCATTCAAGTCTTGAATATCTGAGATTGGGTAAGGAATATGATACTTTCATCCCCATGACTAATGGATTTTAATATTCAGTTATCTGCTAGAGTAAAGTAGTTATATGTGAGGCAGGGTAGGAGAAATACAGTCATTATTTACTCTTCACCAAATATCCAGTAAGAGAAAATATCTATTTTATGGGAAGCATTGAAAGGTTCATTGTGGCTTATATTTCAATGCTTGCTGATAAATGAAAACATGAAGACACAACTAAATTTTCAATCTGATCTTATTTTAAGAATTTTATTAATACTCTACTGTGATAGGGATCTAAATATCACAAGATTTCAGGTCATAAGAAGTTTTTAAAAATAATGTTGCATTCAGCAAAAAGGTTTTTAAATAAAAAATGGAATTCTGAATGGGAATATGGAATTTTATTTTAAAAAATGACAACTTTTTTTCCAAAATATTGAGAATTAGTGAGTCAGAATTAATAATTTAGCTTCATCACTAAATAGGATTCCATAAAGTTGGATTGTAGACAAAAACTTAAATATTATATCTACAACAGAGGACAAGCTCCTGGTGTGCTAAACATAATATATGAAGGAGTTGACTATGAAAAAAAGTATATCCTGATTCTGAATTAGTCTTCAGTGCAGTGTATATTTTTACCCATAAAATCCAGTTTATAGTTTAAATGCAACCTTATTTATCTGATGAAAAACTACACAATAAGAAAATATAGCTAGTATTTAGCAAAATTATTAGAACCTTATTGGGAAGATTCAATAAAAAATTATSTGTTGCATGCCATTTCTTGATTTATAAAAAGGTCAAAAAACTACATGTTTGTACATTATATTATATAAATTTAATATTGTTTTAAAAATAAAATTATAGAATTATTAATATAAAATAAAAATATATTTTAATGAACATATCAATTAGCCCAGTAAATACTAATTACCCCACTTGTGACACTAATTTTTCTATTTCTCATTATCTTCTTTTTCTTATATATAGGAATATTCTTCAAGATCTATTTATTAATATTTGAAATTTAGATTATAATTAGCTGATGAAAATATCTGTTGGAGTACACATCCCTTTGGTTAAGATTTCAATCTTATTCAGTGATAGTTCTGTCACAATTCTTGTTTTTTTCTTACAGCATTTTATAAATGATTGCATGTTTCTCAAACACATTCAGTAATGGATATAAAATTCTTATATTTAATGGAATTTTTCATTTACTTCAGACCAGGCTGTTTTCAATGAATTTGCTGCATTAGAGGCTTCTGATTCTCAGGAGAGTTCTTTATGTTTCACACTCAGTTCAATAGAGTTCTGGCATGTGTGCCCATTTATATTTTTGCATCCTTACAAGGTGAGTTTCACACTACTGCTCAATAATATGGAAAATTATGTGTATCCTAATAAATCTCTACAAAATTACAATATAATCACAMCTATTACAGCAAAATAACGACTATTTTATATAAACAAGAAGGAAGAATACAACTGAGATACCTGCTGCTTGAAGAAAATATTATCACTTTTTGCATTCTTCACATATGGTATCACTTTAAAATTATGCTAGCTTACTGATATGTGCTATTATTCTTCTTCTCCTGTTCTTTTTATTGGGATTAGTGTAATTCTGTCCTTCAAAAGCTGTTACAAGCTGTTTGTAAAGGAGGTGTAATGAGCAGTCTCTCATTGTGTTGCATTTTTCTCAGGTCTCAAGGCCACTTAGTTTAAAAATAYATTACCATTCAATAGTTCTGTATCTCAGAAAAACGATAAGGAAAAGCAGGACAGTAAGGGTTTGCAATCGTTCCTTCAGAAAGAGACATCTTTTCTGAAGAAAATTGTCTTATGTATAAATTGCAGCTTTGAAAATATTAATTTCCTACACAACTGGAAATACTTTTTTTCTAAACTGATTTAATATATGTTTCAATTGATATTCTTAATGACTCTGACTTTAAAGGACCAATGTACAAGATATTCTTACCTTTTCTGAAGCTTCATTTTAAATTATTTTCCAGTAACAAATTTTTCTTAGCATGATCATTTCAATCAGAAATAAACAGAACACGGATATTTTGTGTACTGAAAATTGTACACTGTTTCCCTTTGATTGAAATTATTCATGTAACTTCACAAACAATGTTAAATAGAATTGTTTCATGGAATCACAAAATGGTTTACACCTGAAGGGACCTTTGAATGCCGTCTGGTCTACTGTCCAGTCCAAGCAAGGTTAGCAATAGTAGATTGTCCAGAGACCTCAAATGGCTCCAACTCTACAGAAATTTTTGCCAGTGGTCAGTCATTCTAATGGCAAAAAACTGTTCCTTCATGTTCAGACTGAACATCCTGTCTTTCAGTTGGTGTCCATTGCCTCTTGTCCAGTCATTGTGATCCTGAAATCAGGATCTTGATCCTGTGATCCTGAAATCAGAGTCTGGCTCCATATGCTTTACATTCTCCCTGCAGATATTTGCACACATTGATGAGATTCCACCTGAGCCTTCTCCAGGCTAAACAATCCCAGTCCTCTCAGCCTTTCCTCAGATGTGAGGTACTCCAGTCCTGTCATCATCGTTCTGTCCTTGTGTTGGCCTTAGGTAAGGAAATCTATGCTTTTTCCTGTAATGTGGAGCCCAAAACTGGTATAGTACTCTAGATATGGCAGCACCACTSCTGAATAAAAGCGAAGTATGACCTTCCTCGAGGTGTTGACACCACTTTCATGATAACGCTTTTATGCAAAGCTATATTGCTGGCTCATGTCAACTTTTATGTTCACCAGGATCCACAAATCTTTCTGAGAAAAGYTGCTCCAAGTGTGCACCAGTATATGGGATTATTCCTCCCCAKATCCAGAACTTCCCATTTCCCTTTTTAGAACTTCTGAGAAGTTCCCCATGGAACTCTGTGGATCTCTGAAGTGGTTAAAGTCTGCTGAAAGTCCTGAAAATCCTGCATTTTGCCCTGCTCCCTGCTTTTAAGATTTTAAATTCCATGGTCATGGCATCCAAATCTTCCCACTACTTTCATATCCATGTCCAGTTCTTCCACACTCACCTGTGTCAGGAAGTTGTTAGAGTGGTCCATAAATTTCTGTGATTGCTTGTATGGTGTATGTTGCCCTTTATAGATATAGATATAGAGGTTAAGATATATCCTGCTTACATCRAAAATGAAATAACATTATTTATACAGTCTAATATAAAAATATGGAAACAAATAATAYAGTGGATTTTTTGTCTCCTTTTACTACATAAATATTTTCATTTTACATTTAAATACTAATAAAAAAAGAAAGAAGACCCAAAACATAAAAAAACCTAAAAATTAAAAAAATCGCAAATATAAAATTGTGATAAAACTTAAATACTTATGTGCAAATGGAAAAAAAAAAAAAGCAGAAAAATGGTGGGGTGTTTCAGAACTCTTCAAGTCCTGAAAATAACTTCAGGTATCTCAGATAAGTTCTGAGATAGACATATAAGTATAGATATGTAAGATAAGTTCTGATACTTAGGAGATAGAAACTACTTAGAAAGTAAGATTGATTGAAGTCAGTGATAATCTTATCAAGCACAGATCATATATATATTTGATTAATATATATATATAATTGAATCAAGTTAATTGTGTTAAATCTTATATTAATAAGTAATCAGAATTTTATTACATATTATATTATGTATGACATATATTATATATCTAATATAGAATACAACTAATAATATATATMTAATGTTATCTAATATATAATAACTGTATGTATTTATCTATAACTGTGTATATAAAATATTTATCCATGGTAGCCAGATTTAARTATTACAACAAAAACATTGGTCTAATATAAAAGATGTTCACCTTTGATAATTACAACTTTAAATTCCATAAGTAATAATTTTCTTACCATGCGGTTAAATATTTCATGAGGTATTCCAGTAATCTAAATTCTGACAGAACTGAATGCTCTGACCAATGATAAAGAAAATCAGTCCTATAAAGTTAGCATCACTACGATCAGAACTCAGATTACTTGACTCTTAACCATATTTGAGTTCCTTATTATCATAGAAATAGATTGTTTACTTTTTGTCAATTAATTTGAGATGCCTATATAACATTTTTACTGACATTKTCTATTCCTGTCTGGTAAAAAAATCTGTGCAGCCAGCTACTTCATCATTCCTTATATTTGGGGTGCCAGGCCATGACTGGAACATGGTGTACTCAGCATTACTCACTGATAACCAATGCTGAGTGACAGATTGAAGTAGCTAGAGCCCTCTGTAAGTAATTTGCTCATTACCTGTTGTTCAGACTGAGACTGAATAGACAAAGATGGTTCAAAAGATCCATCTTTCTTAGTTAAACTCTCTTGAAACTTGACATAGAACATTAACTTGAAGAATGTAGGGAAAAATATCTCTGCACTCTCCCACCTCACTCACGAATGTACGGGGTCTGCGTGGAATGGCTTTGATTTTCTTTACAGAGCCCTCGCAGTGCTGTGTTTGGATCTGTGGCTAAGGTAGTTGTTAACACCCCAGAGTTTAGACCATTTCTGAAGAGTTTTGCACAGCTCTTGGTCTCTGTCACCACCAGTCCTTTCAGCAAGCAGACTGAGGCCAGATTAGAGACTGGGAGGAAGCGTTGCCAGGATAACTGGCTCACAKTGACCAAAGGGACCCTCCACACTAAATGACATCAAGCTCAGCAATAAAAGCCCAGGAAAAGAAGGAGGCAGAGGAGACATTCATGGTTATGGTGTTTGTGATCCCAAGCAACTGCTATCTGTGTTGTGGCCCTGCCTTCCAGGAAGTGGCACATCTGCCTGCCAATGGGAAATGGTGAAAGATTTCCTTGTTTTGCTCTATTTCTGCACACAGTTTTTGCTTTTAAACTTTATCTTGATCCATGAGTCTTCTTGCCTTCACTGTAAATTTTTTCCTCAACCCGCAGGACAAGGGAGGGAAGGAGAAAAGAAGGGGGAGAGGGGGAATATGGGTGGCTGTTTGGTTGCTGGTTAGGGTCAACCCAATTCAGCCAGTATATACATCCTGATTTTTTTTCAGCCCTTTAGCTAACTATAATACTTTCATATTTATTAACTGTGCTTTTACTTGAGGATTTTATATGAGTGATATCTAGATCTACCTCAGGCTATATCATTACCACTTTTCTTTACCTTTACCTAGCTGGGAAATTATAAAATTATAATTTTTAGAGTAGTTAATAGATCATAGATTTTTAAACATCAGAGCTCATTATTACCTATAACTCCAGGAAGCTCTTCAGAAATATGAAAAATTTCATGTTTTGCTGAGAAAGGCAAAACTTCTCTTTTTATAAATTATTYTTTAAAGTAAAAGAATAATATACTGATGAATACATAAGAGAAAAACTTAACAAATGTAATTGCAGAATACTTTTTGATTCAGCTGCTGTGATGGACTAAAATCCCCCTTTGCCAGATGTATAAGCAGTCTAAAATGCAYCAGTGTTAAAAAGGAATTCTACATACTGCAAACTTCATGAGCTCCATGGTGTGATAAAGATTTATTTTCTGTTAAGTTAATGGCTCTATTTACTAAATATTTTCATATTTCTTATGCATTTTACATGATGAAAACTTGGACCATTTTCAAGCTGAAAATAATTAATGCATTAAATACTTACATTTTTTCATATTTACATATGCTACATATTAAAATAATATGAAAAAAATCACTAATCTTGTAAAGCTTTACATTCAGAACACATAAAATGGCAAATTTAAGGTTACATATACAAGTCATTGCCTTCATGTCTAGCCCATAATGAAATCATAATCTATAGGTACTCACATAACAGGATATAAGATTCAGTCCTTATTTCCAAACCTTTGTGTGCATTGCACATCTGATCCCTGAGTGGAAAGCCACATTTGGTCAAGTTCCAGTATTAATATGTTGATCAAGTAATTTTTTTGGGATGTAGGAAGCTTTAGAATGTTAAGATTCATTGCCTAGACCATCCCTAACATTGAATTGTAAAGAGATTAGTTTATGCTCGTGGAGTCAACTTATGTTTGATCTGATAACATTGGATAACAATAAAAAGTAATGCCAATATACTTACATTGAAATGAGTTAACTCTAAACAATATGGAGCATATCTATTAAATCGTGCTTGCCAGAGGGCAATTGCAGTGAACTATTAATCACAGTACAGAAGCAGAAAAGATACACTTTTCTCTGAAAAAATATTTTAGTGATTTTCTTTTTTTTCAGTTTAAATCTACCTTSAATGCTTAGAATGTTTTTGTGGTTACTGATTTAGTCTATGGAAGTTAGAGCAAAGAAATATTGCTTTGTATTGCTCATGATTTGAGAAACTTTAATACCAATGCAAAAATACCTGTTAAAATGTCCATTCTTGTCTAAAAATATCCATTAATAGTCTATTACTGATGGTGTTACTAATTTTACAGACTTTTCTGCTCCTTTTTTAACCTGGAAGTAAAATACAAAAACCTACACATATGAAGATATAATGTGTATTTTTATGTGCCCCAGCATTACAAAAATCGAATAAATTCTATTTTAAAAGYATTAAAGGTAATCCCAGCTGTAAACTCTATGAGAAAATTAGAGGGATCTGGCCAGGCTAGATGGATGGGACTGGACCAAAGTATGAGCTTCAATGAGATCAAGTGCCAGGTCCTAAGCTTGGCCAAAATAACCTCACTTAGTGGTACAGGCTCGGGGCAGAATGGCTGAAAAATGGATCAGCAGAAAATCCATCAGAAGAAAATCCATCAGAAGAAAATCCACATGGGGGTGCTGGCAGATAGCTGGCTGAACACGAGCCTCTGTGTGCCAAGGTAGCCAAGAAGGCCAATGGCAYCTGAACTGYRTCARCAATGCGGGGCCAGCAGGAATCATGAAGTGATTCTTCCCCTGCAGCAGACTGGTGAGGCCACACCTTGGGTACTGCATCCTGTTCTGGGCACCTTGATTTGGAAAGGCCACTGAGGGGCTGGAGCAGGTCCAGAGAAGGGCAGCAATGAGGGTGAAGAGTCTGGAGCATATATCCTGTGAGAAGTGGCTGAGGAGATGTTCAGCCTGGAGAAGAGGAGGCTCAGTGGTGACCTTATCACTCTACAACTGCCTGGAAGGAGATTGTAGCCAGCGGGGGGATCAGCCTCTTCTCTCAGGCAGTTAGCAACAGGATGGGAGGACATCGTTTTAAACAGCACCAGAGGAGGTTTAGGTTGGTCATTAGGAAGAAAGTTTTCACAGAAAGTGATTAGACATTAGAATGTGCTTCCCAGAGAGATGGTGGAGTCACAGTCCCTGTGGGACTTTAAGACTAGATGTGCCACTCTACAATGGTATGTGCCAACACCACATGGTATTGTTGAGAAGGTGGTGTTGGGTCATTGGTTGGACTCAATGATCTCAGAGGTTTTTTTTCCAACCTAATTGATTCTATTTCTCTGTGAAAATAAGTCCTTTTCTATAAAACAGTGTTTTATTGAAAGTTGTATTTCACAATGCAAAATCAAACCAAAAGGCAGTTATTATTTCAAATATAACTAAAATAAATAAATTTCAGCTAAATAGCTGAATGTTAGACTTTCAYGTGTTACTCAAAATGATCTCATGTTCACATATATGAGATCAGATAAACCACAAACTCAGATCCTAATGTGTGGGTAAATCTTGAACGCAGCTCTTCTGCTATATTTTATTTTAGATGACCAGATGGCAGAAGTTGTTTTACTCTATGAAATGTTCAGTCATTCAGGGACTTGGAAATAATATTGTGATTATATCTTAAATATTCCAGCTTCCCTGATACTTGAGGACAAGCATTAGAATGCAAAGCAATTTTTCAGTAAAATAAAGTATCTATTTAAGAGATAAGAGAAACTTAACTTGTAAATAATCAGACAGAGRTTGAAAACTTCATATTAATGTCAATGGTCTCAGACAGATTACCTATTTGTTCTTATCTCTTCATGCTTCTGGTGCCATTTTAACCTAACAGCAGTTTAAAGAGTTCAAAAGGACTAGATAACATCTCATTTCTTCATTTTATATGAAGTTAATACACTTTGAAACTGAATTACATCTTATTTCTTTCCTGGACCTTACAGTCTCTGGGAGTTGCACATAATTATGTTTAATCCTTCCCACTGCTGACTCAGTACTATTTGAGTGTGCAGAAGGAGCTGTTTCTCCTGAGTTTGTTCTTCAGTCTTTCCTTTTAAAAAAACTACAKGTGAGTAATCTATATTTCAAAGAAGGATGACCTTTGCTTGATTTAAATGAAATCTTTCTTTCAATATCTGAAATGAGAAAGTGATTAAAGTTTTGGTAGATAGGTAAGATGTATTTTAAAAGCAGATAAACTTAAAGGTCAGACACTGTCAAATGAAGGATTTTGACTTTTTAATATTTAAATACTTTATAGGAATCATGGCTTATGGATGCCTGGCACTCTTTTTAAGTTCTAAAATAAAATTTKTCTGCATTTTCATAAGATTCACCTTTGAATGTTAGCTACATTTTGATATTGCATGAACAATTCCTTTGCAGCGTTTGCTCTTCCTGCTTCATCTGAGACAGGAAGCTTTCTGGTCTTTTTGTCATATCATTTTAAAATAATATTTAAAAATAAAATGAAATAACATCTGAATTAAAGTACCAACTCCTCTTTCTCATATTAATTTCTTCTTCTCTGATGATTTAAATTCAGGAATTTTTAATGTAATTAACAAATTTCTGTCAAAGTGCAACATTTTCATAGTGTATTATTTTGAGGACTGTGATGTGTGTTTTAGCAGACTACTTTTTTTTTTTAGGTAGAACATGAGATTAACAGAGGCCATCTGAGTTATGAAACCAAACTTTATGGAATGACAAACAAATAACTAATAATTTTTATCCTAAACAAGAGACCACCAACTATCCAGAACTATACACAACAAGGAGATTTTTAAAATAAAAGAAATCAAAATCCCCAACTACTGACATTTTCCCTACTCTCATATTATTAATTTCATAAATCTACGTCTGGAGGATGYTAAAAAGTAAGAAATATGTTTTTCTGCATTTTTCAATACATACTTCTTTACTTTTATTTCTCATCTATAACAATTTACACTAATCTAAGGCATGACAATGTCATAGTTCTTTCAGATTTTGTGACTGATGGAAAATAAAGGTTTATCATCAAACTTGAGAAACTCAAATTTAGTGATACCAAAGAACAACTTGTCCTTATCCCTTTAAGTTGAACTATAACCATTTTGAAAGGATTAAGACTGAAAAAATAATTTAAAGAATTTGACAGATTAAAAATTATGATTAATATACATTGTACCAAAAACCTCAAAAAACAGATCTTCTTTCATTTTAGAAAGAGAAACAATTTTTGAAGCTTAGTCTGCCCTGTTCTACCCTTTTCAAAAGGAATCATATTAATCATTCTCAATTTCTGTCAGCCTTGCCACTTGTTTCCTTGAGTAATCTAAGTTTTCCTGTCTACAGCCCTGCTAATAGAAGTAATAAATGTTATCTTTATTTTGGACTAAAATAGGAATTTCATTATCATCACAAACACTATGGTTTTTTTCAGCATTGGTATGAGAAGTGCTTTCAACAAACACTCACTTCTAAGATGAAAATGGTAAGCCTTGCAGTTGGTCTGCTGGTTGTTTTACAGAAAAGTGTTAAAGATTGTTTTCCAGAACTATCTATAAATCAGATGGTACTCTCCCTAGGAAATTAAAGTTTTCAATTTTCATATATTTACCCTTTTTCATTTTTTGCTTCTTTCACCCATAGATGTTATTGCTTATGGTCAATACTGGAGATCTAGAGAAGATCTCCTGCCTTGGAATTTATGTTTTTACTGTCACATAACAGGTGTTTCACATAGTTTTGATTCTATTCTTGTTCCCTTTTTTCTTTTCTTTAGCATTTCTTTCATGTATACTATTATTCCACTTCTTTTCTCCTTATTTCTCTTCTTCCTAAAGAGTTGAAACTTCAATATGTGTGGTCCAACTGTAGTTGTTGTTATAAGAGTGATCTGTAAGGTCAATTTAATTTATTGAATCATAACTGGTAACTCTTCATTTATTTCCAAGGCTTCTCAGACTAGGATAGAAACATTGTAGTTGTTTCTACTCTCAACTTTCTAACTTACTGGATTAATATTTTCTTGATTTTTGTTTATTATTTTCAGTGTTTCCCTTAAAATTCTATTGTTTCTTCATCTATAACAATGTTTWCTTGGTTTTTGTTTTGTGATGTGGGGTCCTTTGTTGTTGTTTTTATTTTTTTCCCCTAGATTGATCCCTGAGGACATTTCTTCTGGCCATTCACTTGGAGTTCAATATTTGACAAAATTAATGTTTTTAGGGTAACTGCATGAGGGGGAAAAAATAGGTAGGTTTGGCTTTTGACCATTTGTTGCCTTCTGTATTTTGCCAAACCCTCTTATTCTCCTATCTGAGAAAAGGAAAAATCCCACTAATTTTAAGCTCCTTAAGTATTCTCCAAGGTCGTGCAAACTTGTCCTTGACCCACATAAAAAATAAATCTGAATTCACACTCTGAATGCAAAATTGTGTTCTTTCTGCCACCAGGTTTCTTTTCAGCCACAGGAGAATGCCATAAATAGCAAGTCCCATGAGAAAAGTAGTAGTAATTTCACCTATTGTAAAATATTGAAAATTTGATGTCAAAACAAAGTCATAACTTTGAACAATGATCTGCTACACAATTAACAATTTTAATGGATCTCTAATGCAGTCATTTCCCACATGGTCTATTTAATTAACCCTTAACAAAAGAGACCAGTACTTCAGAGTCTCAAATAAACAGAGAAGGAAACAACATCTGCATAAACTGTTTTCAAAGACATTAAAAATTGCCTATGTATCTAGTTCAAACGTAGATAATGGACTTTGTTTTCAATTCTGAACTTACATTGAAATAGTAATAATTAAAACAGCTGCTCCTCAGATGGCAGGCTGATAATGGCACTCCAGTCAAACCGACAGAACATTATTCTATAACAAGGGAAAATGTCTGAATTCTATTTATACTTGTGTGAGACTGTAGYCTCCCCACTCTTCATCATCTTTTTTCCCTGCTTGCAGGTGAGTAAAGAGCTTTTCTTTTCCTAATAAAATTGGACCTACTAACTTAATAATTTTGTTACTGATCTGTGTTTCAGGCCTTTAATCTCTTCTAGAACTGCAGTATTTGAAAGATGCAGAAGGCAGAAAAACATATATTTCAAGTGGTAAACTTCAGAAATGTTCATGACGGTGCACTAAAACATGAAATCTCAAACAAGGAATGAGAAGTGTGCAGTACAAATAATGAGTTTTCCCCCTATTACCACATATATATTTTTAAGTAACATTTTTTGCCTTTCTTTTCACCCTTTTTGAAGTTTAAAAAAAAAAAATCAGCCTACACTAGTCTCTTCATGCCTGCTTTTTTTTTTTCTTTTCTTTTGCAAATTTTTTACATATTTTATTTTCTTCCTCTTCCTTCTTTGATCTGTCCTTCTGTTTTCACCCATTAGGTGGAAGTGGTGATCTTTGAGCTYCAATGCCACTTGGTTCCTCTACTGTCTTTGGTGATCTGTTGCTCTGTAACACAAAAGAACACAGAAATAARAACAAAAGACACATGTTGAATCTCTATATGCCTGAGCACTATTTAAAGAAGCTCACACTTGGTTTAACAGGGTCAAAATTTCATGCATGCAACACCGATGCAGGAGCAGCATCCAACAGACACAAATAAGGACAAATATAATCCAAAAAAGGCAATTAATAGTCAATTATTAATAGAATAGATCATAAAATTATTAAATTACTCAACTGTGCTTTCAAGCAACATATCTATGCTATAGTTTAGTGTATTTTCCCCTTGATTCAGCTCATGTCCACAGCTTTGTATGCCTAAAGAAGGTGCAGGATAAAGACAGCGAGAGGTGATGAACATAATCTCAAAATGAACATATATGAACATCATGAACTCCCTAATATACAATGCCATATGAGATGAAGAATGATTGTGCCCTATGTTTTATTTTCTGTAGGAATCAAGTGAGTTTGTTTTGCAATAATGAGATACATATATTAACTTATTTGAAAAGCTACAGAAAAAAATATTTTTTGAAGATCATCTAGTTTGGGGTTTTGTGTTATTTCATTATATTTTAGAAAATAAAAATAAGGTCATTTAGAATGAATTTTTMTTGTGCTGTTATGTGGTTTTTAATAGACTTACTTTCTTCTCTCTCAAAGTAGAAATGGAGTAATTGATCTACCTGTGACTTATGATTATCAAGTACAAAGCTGAATATTCAATTTATAAATAGGAAATTGGCTCTTTTAATTGGAGTCATTCTGCAAGTCCCATCTTGTATTTTTTT
>NW_026623917.1:0-6027 GCF_030028575.1 Malurus melanocephalus | reverse complement strand
AAAAAAAACAAGCTAGAAAAACTTGCTTTAAGAAGCCCCAAGAAAAGAACAGCTGCTCTAAATTAACAGACTGGAAAAAATATACCACATGCTTTCAAAAAAAAATCCCAAACCAGTTCTTGACAAACTTGCTAGAAAAAAAAAAAATACCAGATCAAGAAGAAACAGAAAAAAAAACTTCTGTTCCTCTGTAAATTAAAGGCCTGAACTACAAATTGTTTCTATTTTCTATGTCACTTTAAGTAATACTATACTTTTAGGACTTCAAACAGGTGTAGATTTTCTTCAAAAGTCCATATAATGAAGTAAATATAGTGCAAGGAAACTGAGCATCCAATGATGGGAAAACCATGGACAGTGGATTAGCAATTATTAGCCAATTCCCTCASTCCCATGGCAACCTATTTAATTTATTTTCTCATAAATCATGAAAATTTTACTGTTGTTTAATCTTGGAGACATTTACTTGGGAATTTTATTTTAGTCTTTCTTTTTGATCCAATTTAAAAAAAAAAAAAATAATAAAGGAAATACCTTCCAAACATGACAAGGCCTTAAAGATTTCAACACTTACTGTTACACTTTATTTGTCTTTCTGGATGGGATTAAACGTATATGCGGGGAAAAAAAATGACATTTGGTTGGTTGGGCTTTTAGTGAACAGGACTGTCAAGGACTCCAGTCAGAAAATCTGTAATTAATGCATATACAAATATATTGCTTCTGGATTAGTCACAGTTGGCAAATGAGCTCAGAATGTTTTGAGACTACTTGACTTATACATTCATCATACATATTTTTTTTGAGGAAACCAGTATACAACCGTGTTTTTTTATCTGTTGGGTTTAAATATGTCTGTTTATCATAACTTTTAATCACTGTACGTTGTTCTGGTTGGGGAGTTTGGTGTCGTGCTGTCATGTCCAGAGTCCTCTTCGATGCTGCTGACATCATCAGGATCTGGCTTTCAGGGATTTATCTATCCTTGTTTTCCATTGTCTCAGGATCAGGGATGAGGGGAGAGCTGCCAGTGCAGGGAACAGCAACCATCCCATCTTTGTCCTGAGGATCCAACCTGAAGGGCCCTTCCACCATCTCGTCTTTGCCCCAGCAACCACACGGAACTAAGTCAAGATGGCAAACACATCTTTTCTGGGTAAAGCACCATCTTTTATTTGTATAATTTTGTTATTAATATTGCCTCTGTTACTGTGTGTTTGTTATTCCATTGCCTTTTGCTTTCAATGAATTGCTATCTCAACTCACAGTCTTTGCATGAGACCCTCTTGTTTTGGAAGGGGCAGAGAAAATGAGAGTGGCTTATTTAGAGCTAAATTTCTGGCTGGTGTTACACCACCACAGTCTTGGAACAGTATATATTTTCTGCAAATATACAGTACTGTGTAATCACGTTTTATGCTGTAAATTTAATGTATTGAAGAATAGGGGCAGGGGCTACCTGCCCTTTTCTTTACTCTCATTTTAGTCTCTGACAGAAAATGCAAAATAAGGGGACATTCTCAATAACTTGAAATGAGGAGAATTGAAAAAGACCAGTATACTTATCATGATTAGCAGAAAGCTTTTTCTTCAGGGATAAAATTGAATTTTAAAAGAAGTGAGTAGTCATACTGCAGTGAGTAGATATACCACGATAATGGTTAGCCTTTCCTGGAGGGTGATGGCTTAGCAATGTGAGCAAGTAGCTTGAAACCTTCAGTATCCCTGGAGCTCACAGAATCCACTCTAGGTTTAGCTGAATCTTTSATCTTTGTAAATTCAAGGTAAGTAAACAATTTCAAGCAGCTTGATGTGCACACTATTTTTCTGAAAACGTCTGTGAAGTCAAGGTTAGACTTGAGTGCTACAGTGCATTTTCCCATATCCATCTGCATTGATGTCTMAAAGAAAGTGATTAAAAAATTTTAAATTTACTGGCTATAAATAGCTGACAGGTCTGGGACAAGTGGTTAATTGGGATGTCTCCTGGGGAAAGAATTTTGTATTCTAGTGAGCAATTATCTTCATTCTTGAAAGAATGACCAAAAAGTCACTGAGGGATACATCCATTATCAAAGGGTCAGTGAAACTTAAGTAACTTAGTGAAAAAATGGTAAAGATTTCTAGACATACATTTGATTTTATTTTTTTTTTTTATTTTATGCAAGCTAATTGAAGGATAATAGAGGCATTGTTTAAAGAACTTTAAAAAGGAGGTTCTCGACTACTGTTGAAAACTACTAGGAATGAGAATCATATTTCTAAAATCCTTTGAAAATAATGCACTAAAATTCGGGAACTTTCTTTTTTACTCAAATGATACTGGAACTTTTTATGGCAATAGAGGAATCAGGTTAAAACTTCATTCAGTGTTTGTCTTTGAGTCAATTTAAGTAAATTGAGCCAAGATGTCTTTAAGTTAATCCCAAATGGAGCTAATCTAAATCTACCAAAACAAGGACACTGTAACTTTGTGGAGACTTGATTTTGACGCTGACTGGTGTTGACACTTTATCAATGTTTCTAAATTTTCTTGTTTGCCATCTTTTCCAGCTTGTTATTTTCTTTCTTCATTGATTTAAATTAACATTTTTTCCATGAGTTTCYACTTGCCCCAAGCATACATCTATAAATAAATAAAATAATAGACATCTTCATAACCCAGACCTGCCAACCATTTCCAGTCATTAATAGTCACATCTTGATATTAGTATGTATGAAAAACAACTTTTTATCTTTTAGTTTGTTTTGATGTCTTTGGATCAGTAATAGATATGCTCATAAATATCTAAAATTTAAATCAAATGTAGATCCTTTTAGTAGGTGTTAGAGTTCATACCCAAGTTACTCTGATGCTTAGTCCAGTTTTTAAAAAATTGAAATGACTGGAGTAAGGTGTGTTTTCTTCTTTCACAATTTGCCATGATAACTGTGTTATTAACAGAACATAAATACAAAAAAACAAAATGAAAATTAAAAATAAAAACTGAGAAACCTGARAAGATTTCCAAATATATCTACTTTAATGGCTTAGATTATCTCCTAGAAAGTGTTTTTCAAAACAAAGCAGGGTAAAGATCAGAAAATATGATCAAAACATTAAAAAAAAAATTTAGGGTGCTGCCAGTTGTGCTTGCAACAACCTTCAACTCAAAGAAAAGATACTATAATATGACTACTTAAATGAACATGTATTTTTGCTTGGGCAATTCTACTCAGATTTGCAAGACTCAATCCTAAAAAGACATTATCTATTACATGTCTCAGAATGGCTGATTTAATGATTAGTTGGCTTTAAATCATTGGAGAAAGATGTCACATGCTCTGCTGGGACACTGACATCATTCTAAAAATACTCTGAGGACAGCCAAGGTTTAAAGATAGGAGTTCTTTCTCTAAGAAAAGGGAAAGGTTTGACAGCTATGTAACTGCATTAGGGACTCTTTTTCTAAAGATTTATGGATTTTCAAGGAAATGTCAGGGAGCAGAGGGCCTAAAATAGGCTTCATATTGATACTGTGAGAGGGTGAGAATTCTGCTCTTGTAAACAAAATTATTTATACCAGATTGCAAGAATCTGTTTATAACAAAACTGTAATAAACAATGGTATCATGATTTAATGAGAAAACATTAAGTTGGGCAATATGAAATTTAGCTTCTTTATTGACCTGGGAAAATTCTTTAGAGACCTTGGACCTTGAACTTACACCTTTGAGTAAGTTAATTCCTCATGCTCTTGCTTTTATTTTTTCCCTTTGTTTACATTGTAAGGACAAGTATCTCCTTCAATTAATTTAGGCAGGACTTAGGGAGTCTTGTAAATCGTCTGCAGCAACTGAGGTGTAGCCTTATGTAAAGAAGAAGTGAAGAATTTGAAGAACTTTTGAATACTATATCTTTAAATATTCTAGTCAAATGATGTGATACAGAAAGGTATAAAACACAAAGAATGAACACAATTTTTTWAAAAATTTAAAAAATGTGCTGGGCCAATAACAAGAAGGTTGAAATTTCTATCAGTACATTACTGCTTTATTTATCATGAAACTCAAGTATTTTCTGATATGAAGTGGTTCCCAAAAAGAAAAGAAAAAAAAAAGTGAGGATCAGGAGTATGTTCATAGGGTGTGAATAAATTGTAACAATTGATAGGATATAACTGGATCTGAATAGTTAAATAGCCCGAAGTTGTCAGGGGAAATTTAGGTTGGATATTAGGAAAAGGTTTTTCACCCAGAGGAAGTGGTTTCCCCAGGGAAGTGGTCACAGCAGCAGCCTGAGAGAGTTCCAGAAGTGTTTGGACAATACTCTCAGGCACACGATGTGACTCTTTGAAATGGGATTCTGCAGAGCTGGGAGCTGTACTTGATGATCCTTGTTGGTCCCTTAAAACTCAGTTTATTCTGTGATTATATTAAAATAAATATGCTGGAAATCTGAAGCAATTTTTCAATTTCAAACACAATTGTCAAATATTTCTACATGCAGAACTTTCCTTGAAGGTAATAAGCTTGCATGTGTGAAAAGGCCTGGATTATCAGATTACTGATATTGCATGCGAAGACTATTGACAGCAGTGGACAGCTGTCCACTGACTTTGTTGCAGTACTGTGGAAAAGAAAATAAACTTGGATTTTTCATTAAGTACAAAATCATCTCAGGCAAGCAATCAAATTGTTTGAACACTTAAAGGAAATCAAACATAATGAATTAATTTCTGGCCTACCAAGAGAGTTTCTATTTATCTCACTGTATTGCCTTTTATCCTGAGAAAAGTTACACTTGGGTGAAACATGGATTGAAATTATGATGCTTAACTCCCTAACAGCACTCTCCCTAACATTTTGTATCTGCTTTGTTCATATCACACCCTTTGCCTATATCTGCAGAAAAATATTACTTCTGCCTTTTGTAACCTCTTGGATTTTGATCCATGTCCTTCATTTTTAGCTGTATGGGTATTTGATAGMTTACCTATTATTCTAAAATAAACTGATTTAGCTTGAAATTCCCCTGATTGGATGGAAGATTAGCCTGAATAAATCACTTTCAAGAAATGGTTATTACTTCGTTAGGAAATATTAATTTCTTCCTTCACTTGCACTAACTGCATAGCACCTTCCTACACACATACACCTTTCCTCCATACACACATTTGCCCTTACTATTCAAATAAATATGCTGAGAAAAAAAGAGGATTACAGGAAAGTAAAAACCATGATCTGACAACTTCTGTATTAATATCACTGAGTCTGAGAAAGTATTTCCAACTCTATCTTTGTTATGTACTACACCAAAATAGAAGTGTCTAAGAGCCTCACAGGAGAATACTTATGGAAATTACTATTATATTAAGAGTTCTGCTTAGAGCACTGATTTTTATMAACAAAAACTTATTTTCTGAAAAATGAAGAATGAATTTATGCTTTAGAAAGGAAGAGAATTTATGCTTGCAAAGGAAGAGAAAAGAAAGAGAACATGAGAATTTTCATTATCATCCATAAATAACCTTTTATAATTCAAGAAAAATGTAGGAAAACTCTCTTATGTTATGCAGATATAAAATGTATTGAAATCAGTGGAGCCGCTTTGGTATAAAATTAAGAACTTATTTAAAATTCAGCAGTTTTGCTCCTTTCTGGGACATTTATCTTCTGGAATTCTATCATTCTGAAAAAGATGCATAATTTCATAGAAATGTAAAAATGCAAGCTAATATCTATTTTTCTAATGTTTGTGAATATTTAAACTTTTCAGGTAAAATTATCATTATTACTAGAATCCAAGAATCACAGCTTTTTATTGTTAGCCATATTTGCATTTTCCCATCAGTCCTCTCTAAGACAAAAGTTTATAATTCATTTATGCATCAATATTCAAATTTTAGACCATTATTTTTAATCAGATATCCCAGTACTAGGAAAGATGTGTCCAAGAATTGAATGCATGAAAAATATCATTAAATGGTTGTCTTGGGTTGATTTTTGTGCCAATTTTGTTCTGTATTCCTTTTCTGTTGGCATATA